>NC_083569.1:52809648-52994648 GCF_027579695.1 Neoarius graeffei | reverse complement strand
CTGGCTAGTTGACTTTTTAACCTCCAGATCCCAAAGGGTTAAAGTAAATGGTGTCCTATCTGGTAATCTCTTATCCTCTACTGGCTCCCCCCAAGGATGTGTCCTCTCCCCTCTCCTCTTTGTTTTATATACAAATGAATGCCGTTCCCAATATGATGGAAGTCAGATTTTTAAATTTGCGGATGACTCTGTTATTGTCTCTCTTCTGGATGAAAGTGTGATTGAACATGGACCAGTAGTGAAGGATTTCAGCGATTGGTGTAAGTGCTCCTTTTTAAACATAAATGTCTCCAAGACCAAAGAATTAGTCATTGATTTTAGGAAAAAGTGCCCCCCTCTTCCGTCTACTACCATAGATGGTCAACTTGTTGAGATAGTACAAGAGTACAAGTACCTTGGCACAATAATTGACAGCAAGTTATGTTTTGAATCACACTCTGAGGCTGTATGTGCCAAAACCCATCAACGCATGTACTTTTATCGCAAACTGAGAAATTTTAACATTGATCCCACTTTTATGAGAATGTTTTATTCCTGTTTTATTAACCCCGCCGACAGTAGTCGGAGGGGTTATTATTTTCACCTGCGTCAGTCTGTGTGTGTGTGTGTCTGTCTGTCTGTCTGTCTGTCTGTCTGTCTGTGTGTCTGCAAGATATCTCAAGAACCAATGGATCGATTTGGACCAAATTTTGTACATGTGTTGCCAATCACCCAGGAAGGAAACCATTAAATTTTGGAGGTCAAAGGTCAAGGTCATGGCAGAACTTCGAAATTTTCGCCCAATGTATTTTAATAGGGAAAAGGCGGGGTTTGCACTCGTTAGTGTGTCCCTGTCTAGTTGAGTCTGTTTTAACCTTCTGTTTTATCTGCTGGTTTGGTTGTTTGTCTATGAGAAACAAAAACAGACTAGAGAGCATTGTCAAGACATGTAGCAAGATTGCTGGCATCAACTTCCCCACTCTCTCCCACATCTATTCAAACAGAGTGGCAAAGAAGGCCCAATCTATTGCAGCTGATTCTAGCCACCCCTTGTCTTGCCAGTTCAAGCTACTCCCCTCAGGCCGCAGGTACTCCATGCCCAGATGTAGGTCAAATAGACTCAGGAATTCTTTTATCCCATCTTCCATCTCCATTTTAAATAATTTGTCTGAATTATTTTAAATGTATTTTTTTTTTTAGTTTTATTTATTACTGTGTTTTAGTATTGTGGGTATTTTATGTTTTTGCTGTATTTTTGTGTGTCTTGTCCTGTCTGCTGGCTGCACAAATAATTGCCCCTTGGGGACAATAAAGTTACCTTTGACCTTTGACCCGCCCTCCATTCACAGACTGCTGCTTGGCCACGGCCCCGCTGCCACAGTCATTGTGTAATGCTTATCCAGCTTTGCTTTTGGATAAATTATGGATTACATTTGGGTTAGGTGAGCTGGTTAATGTAAAAAGGAGCAGTTTGATGCTCAGGCTATAACAGTAATGACTGAAAGACTAAGAGACATTTCTTACTCACCGAATGACATTCAGTACTCGAGGCATTACTGACTGTTTTGAGGACCATTCTGAGACATTTAATAAACTAGCTATTTAATACTGACTCAGTTTGCCTGAATATGCAAACATGTCCTTATGCAAAGATCCAGTTGTATGTCAAGTCAAATGAAACCAGTTACATTACTGATAACCTTCTACAGAGAGAAAACAATATTGAAAATCTCAGTGTTCAACTGAAACAGTAGAAATCTCCATTCCTGAGGGGTGATTTTTGATCCCTCCCGTCTGTATAAAAATGCTTTTCAGAAATGTTCATGATTTGTAGTTCTTACCCTAGCATAGTGAAGAAGGGGAAAAAAAATCCTCTGAAATCTTTTTTGGGAAATTCTTTCTGTTTGGCTGGATAGAATAAAGAAAGAGTTAATGTTGAACCATGCAGTTTAACGTTAAAAGTAATCCATTATCCATTCCAGTGTATCTACGGCAAACCAGGGGAGCCACTGTTTACCACTAGTGCTTTTGCTGCTGTGCTGCATCACAACCAAAGCCCAGACTTCTACAGTGAGGTAATGTTCATTATTTAATGAATATTGTCAAAGTATCCATTTATAGCATAACCGTGAAAGCAGTACACTAAAGCTTAAGGGCCTGGTCCCATAACACCGATAACTACAGTGCCTTGCAAAAGTATTCATACCCCTTGAACTTTTTCACATTTTTCCACCTTACAACCACGAACTTGAAAGTTTTTTATTGAGATTTTATGTGATAGACCAACACAGAGTAGCACATAATTGCAAAGTGAAACGAAAATGATAAATGGTCTTCAAAATTTTAAACAAATAAAAATCTGAAAAATGTGGTGTGCATTAGTATTCAGCCCCCTGCGTCAATACTTTGTAGAGCCACCTTTTGCTGCAATTACAGCTGCAAGTCTTTTGTGGTATGTCTCTACCAGCTTTGCACATCTAGACACTGAAATTTTTGCCCATTCTTCTTTGCAAAATAGCTCAAGCTCAGCCAGATTGGATGGAGAGCATCTGTGAACAGCAATTTTCAAGTCTTGCCACAGATGCTCAATGGGATTTAGGGGTGGACTTTGACTGGGCCATTCTAACACATGAATATTCTTTGATCTAAACCATTCCATTGTAGCTCTGGCTGTATGTTTAGGGTCATTGTCTTGCTGGAAGGTGAATCTCCTTCCCAGTCTCAAGTCTTTTGCAGCCTCCAACAGGTTTTCTTCCAGGATTGCCCTGTGTTTAGCTCCATCCATCTTCCCATCAACTCTGACCAGCTTCCCTGCTGAAGAAAAGCATCCCCATAGCATGATGCTGCCACCACCATGCTTCACAGTGGGGATGGTGTGTGCAGGGTGATGAGCAGTGTTAGTTTTCCGCCACACATAGCGCTTTGCATTTAGGCCAAAAAGTTCAACTTTGGTCTCATCTGACCAAAGCACCTTCTTCCACATGTTTGCTGTGTCCCCTACATGGCTTCTTATGCCTGTCTTTCAACAATGGCTTTCTTCTTGCCACTCTTCCAAAAAGGCCAGATTTGTGGAGTGTACGACTTGTAGCTGTCCTGTGCACAGATTCTCCCACCTGAGCTGTGGATTTCTGCAGCTCCTCCAGAGTGATCATGGGTCTCTTGGCTGCTTCTCTGACCAGTGCTCTCCTTGCTCGCTCTGTCAGTTTAGGCGGACGGCCATGTCTTCGTAGGTTTGCAGTTGTGCCATACTTTTTCCATTTTTGAATGATGGATTGAACAGTGCTTCTTGAGATGTTCAGAGCTTGGGATATTTTTTATAACCTAACCCTGCTTTAAACTTCTCCAGAACTTTATCCCTGACCTGTCTGGTGAGTTCTTTGGTCTTCATGATGCTGTTTGTTCTTCAGTGTTCTCTAACAAACCACTGAGGCCTTCACAGAACAAGTGTATTTATGCTGAGAGTAAATTACACACCGTAGGACTCTATTAACTAATTAGATGACTTCTGAAGGCAATTGATTGCACTGGATTGTATTTAGAGGTATCAGAGTACAGGGGGCTGAATACTAATGCACACCATATTTTTCAGATTTTTATTTGTTTAAATTTTTGAAGACCATTTATCATTTTCGTTTCACTTCACAATTATGTGCTACTGTGTGTTGGTCTATCACATAAAATCTCAATAAAAAACTTTTAAGCTCGTGGTTGTAAGGTGGAAAAATGTGAAAAGTTCAAGGGGTATGAATACTTTTGCAAGGCACTGTATACCTATACCTGAATTTAGTTCCAGTCTGGAGCAGTCACACCACAATTATAAACCCGACTATAATCTCGCTTGGTCCTGCCATTCAGGGAAATAAATGCATGGAACTTAGGAATAGTCATGGAAGTTTTTTTTTTTTTTTTTCCAAGTAGTAGCACATTACTCCGGGTCATACAGTACAGCTTGGACTTCAAAGCAACCCATGTACATACTCCAGTGGTTGACAAAGTACGCATAGGTCACGGACTATAGAAATATAATAAAAAAGGATACAAAATACAGAGCAGTTACGGATTTTAATACAGATGCATCACGGATGCTAATAATTTACAGATTGATTACGGACGTTTCAGTATATTACAGATTGGTTACGGATTTCATACAGATGAAGCATCATGGATAAAAAATTAAGAAGTCTGAAAGAATTAAATGTTTGGACTGCCAAAGTTCATCATTAAAATATCTTACCTGCATTTATATGTTTATTTTATTAATTTACTATTGATATTTCATGGAAAATATCACATATCCGTGAATAAAAGATCCGTGTTTTGTATTATATTTTTTATTTTCCGTGAATCTGTATTCCGTGACTTCATGATGCAACAAGGATGTACAAAGATGCTCAGAAAAAAAGAGCACATACTCAGACAACGTCACATGTAAACAGTTACCTGATTAGTCAGATGTTTTATCGGATCAGGTCCAGGTCCAGAAAAATCTCACCGATACTGATAAAACCAGGCCTGGGTTATAGATATCGTTATCGGTCTGGTGTGACCACCAACTACATAAACTGCAGGGAACTGATTTATTTATAATTATCTGTATAGTTGTACAGTTAGGTCCATATATATTTGGACACTGACACAAATTTTGGTTTTTTACCTGTTTACTGAAACATATTCAAGTTATAGTTATATAATGGACATGGACATAAAATCCAGACTTTCAGCTTTCATTTGAGGGTATCCACATTAAAATTGGATGAAGGGTTTAGGAGTTTCAGCTCCTTAACATGTGCCACCCTGTTTTTAAAGGGACCAAAAGTAATTGGACAATTGACTCAAAAACTATTTCATGGGCAGATGTGGGCAATTCCTTCGTTATGTCATTCTCAATTAAGCAGATAAAAGGCCTGGAGTTGATTTGAGGTGTGGTGCTTGCATTTGGAAGATTTTGCTGTGAAGAAAACATGTGGTCAAAGGAGCTCTCCATGCAGGTGAAACAAGCCATCCTTAAGCTGCGAAAACAGAAAAAAACCATCCGAGAAATTGCTACAATATTAGGAGTGGCAAAATCTACAGTTTGGCACATCCTGAGAAAGAAAGAAAGAAAGAAAGAAAGAAAGAACTGGTGAACTCATCAATGCAAAAAGACCTGGACGCCCACAGACGACAACAGTGGTGGATGATCGCAGAATAATTTCCATGGTGAAGAGAAACCCCTTCACAACAGCCAACCAAGTGAGCAACACTCTCCAGGAGGTAGGCGTATCAATATCCAAATCTACCATCAAGAGAAGACTGCATGAAAGTAAATACAGAGGGTTCACTGCACGGTGCAAGCCACTCATAAGCCTCAAGAATAAAAAGGCTAGATTGGACTTTGCTAAAAAACATCTAAAAAAGCCAGCACAGTTCTGGAAGAACATTCTTTGGACAGATGAAACCAAGATCAACCTCTACCAGAATGATGGAAAGAAAAAAGTATGGCGAAGGCGTGGTACAGCTCATGATCCAAAGCATACCACATCATCTGTAAAACACGGCGGAGGCAGTGTGATGGCTTGGGCATGCATGGCTGCCAGTGGCACTGGGTCACTAGTGTTTACTGATAATGTGACACAGGACAGAAGCAGCCGGATGAATTCTGAGGTATTCAGAGACATACTGTGTGCTCAAATCCGGCCAAACTGATTGGTCGGCGTTTCATAATACAGATGGACAATGACCCAAAACATAAAGCCAAAGCAACCCATGAGTTTATTAAAGCAAAGAAGTGGAATATTCTTGAATGGCCAAGTCAGTCACCTGATCTCAATCCAATTGAGCATGCATTTCACTTGTTAAAGACTAAACTTCAGACAGAAAGGCCCACAAACAAACAGCAACTGAAAACCGCTGCAGTAAAGGCCTGGCAGAGCATTAAAAAGGAGGAAACACAGCGTCTGGTGATGTCCATGAGTTCAAGACTTCAGGCAGTCATTGCCAACAAAGGGTTTTCAACCAAGTATTAGAAATGAACATTTTATTTACAATTATTTAATTTGTCCAATTACTTTTGAGCCCCTGAAATGAAGGGATTGTGTTTAAAAAATGCTTTAGTTCCTCACATTTTTATGCAATCATTTTGTTCAACCCACTGAATTAAAGCTGAAAGTCTGAACTTCAACTGCATCTGAATTGTTTTGTTCAAAATTCATTGTGGTAATGTACAGAACCAAAATTAGAAAAATGTTGCCTCTGTCCAAATATTTATGGACCTAACTGTAGTTATTGGTATTGTCGGAGCAGGCCTTAAAGAATCATCAGTTTGTGTAGTTTGATTGCTTGTGCAGTAGGTGAAATGTCAGACTTTCCCTTTACTCTTCCTCTTTTATTAAAACAAGTTCCTCTTAGCGTTACAAAGCAAGACTGGATTGTGAATTTAACACAATTATTTAAGGAAATAGAGGAGCACTGGGGCATTTTATGAGCATATCAAATCAGATATCTTCAAATTTCATGAACACTGGATAAATACAAGGGTCATTTTTGTTTATTTTGGTTACAACTCACAAGACCTCCATTCTCAGAAAAGGCATGATTTTTAGACACAGAACTACTGTTATTGATGACATCAGGAACTACACCCGGCACATGCACATGTATTTAAAGACTGTGGCTGCCACCTTGTGGCAAGCAGGAAATTTGTATTCTCTGAATAAGATTTTACCTTTTTGGTGTTTAAAGGTAGACTGCCTTTCAGATTTTTCAAGTGCAGGTCATAAAAAGAATTTTCCCTGACACCAGATTATTTTTGTTTAGTGGACTGAAAGCTACTGAATTCGAATCACAGACTTCCAAGTTTATTAGTATTTTTTAAAAATAGAACAATTAATGAATTTAGAGCCACGTGGCCCTAAATTCTCTGCTATTTTTTCCTGCTTCACCATGACCCAATTCAAGATACTACACCATGCATCACGTGGTGGGCTTTCCCCGTTCGCACAAGGCATTGTGGGATACAAATCTGAAACAGGAGAGAAAAATGGCGGATGTGAGTGTGCGAATGAAACGTGAAAGACCGACTACAGTAATGGAAAGCGAGAAGAAAAGACGTTCTGTTGCGAAGGAAAGGAAACGCAGGACCAAACTAATAGGTATCGGTGGTCAGCGAGCACCCCGGTGTGATCAGCTGTTCGTTTAGCGACAGAATGATGTAACGGTCAGCGCACGGTCAAAGGTAAACCTGCGCATGCACACATGGACTTCCTGTGTTTGCTTAACTGCACGAAGCGAGTGATTTTCATGCTCATTATTTGCTCAGGAATCCCCTCAAATTAAATAACTTCCAGCCATAGAATGGCCTGATATTTTGTGAGATATTACAGAAATAAACATACTTTACAATGACCAAATTTCAGAGGGAACTAAATTTCACCGATTTTATGAGATTGAAAGACAGTCTCGCTTTAAGGATGAAGATAGCTCAATATATTTAGCACTATAATATGGATTATATAAGAAATGAAAATAGATTATTAAATAAAATATTTATTCTTTTTCTGATTACAGTTGCAAATTATATCTCATGACATGAATCTCTTTTTTTTTTTTGTGTAGATTAAAATTGAGCTGCCAATCCATGTTCATGAGAAACATCACATTCTTTTCACCTTCTACCACATCAGCTGTGAGCTCAGTAATAAAGCCAGCTCTAAGAAGAGAGACGGAGTAGAGACACTGGGTAAGAGTGGGTGTGTATGTGTGTGTTTTTGTGTGTGCACGTATCAACCTTTATTATTAATGTCCATCAAATGCCTACTATTGCGTTGCAGTGGGGTATGCCTGGGCACCATTGCTAAAGGATGGGAGGTTGCAGTCTTCAGAGCTACAGCTTCCTGTTTCTGCTAATTTACCTGCTGGTTACCTTTGTGATAAGAACCAAGATGCAAAGAGGGTAGGTTCATCTCCTCAAGCTAAGGTGTTGATCCTATGCTTCCAAAACTACAAATTGCTGTTTAAATCAATATTTAATGGATTCCTTGTTCTAATTAGACCTGTGTGAAATCAAGAGCTCTCCCTTTTTTTTTTCCACCAAATGATACACTGGACTCTTGGTTGATTAGAGTGTTAGTGTGTTTATGCACCAGTTTATTCAATCAGCTTGTCATTCTGACATGCCTATGAATATATTAATTCACTCATCTCCTAAACTGGAAAAAAGTGTATGTTATTTACCAGCTGGGAGGTCCGTATCATGAAATACCGTGACCGAGGTCTTGAAAGTACTGACCGAGGCCCTCTGGGCCGAGGTCATGGTATTTCACCATACGGACCAACCTTAAGCTGGTAAAGAATATATTTATTTTTTTCTTTACCAAATTCTAACAGAAAACAAGAGCGCCCAAAAGGGAAAACCGAGCCAAGCCGCCATTTTGAATCCTCATTCACGGCTGTAATGCAAATGGCTTCCTCCTCGGTATACAAGTGCACTTCCATGGCAGGAAAAAAACTACATTTTGCTGCCTATGTAGTCCCCTATTTATACAAAATTGAGTCATTCAGGATTCAGCCATGTTTTTGCTCGGCGTTAGCAACAGTTACAGGTTTTTAGCTTTCTCCTGAAATGTTTTATTTTATTTCTTCTCCCTCAGGGCAGTAAAACTCGCTTTCGCTGTGAACACTGTCATTATCGCTATCCATGCTGTAAAATTAATGCTATTATGCTGAGAAATGCTGGCAAAAATTTATAAGATTTTTGATAAAAATCTTATAAATAAATCTTATAAAAAAGATAAATGTTGACAAAAATTGCTACTATGTTTGTTGTTGTGAATGTGCGAGTCGCCAGAGGTCCGTAACCGGGGTCCGTAACTGGGGTCCGTACCATAGGATACGGACCCGCTTGCCAGCCAATCAGAGCACAGGATTTGATGGAAACCGGACCGCGAAAAAATAAATAGTGGATATTACACAGCCGTGCGAAGATATGAAATTTATCTGCGAGTAGTGAATAGATACATCATGAGTGAGCGAAGTCAGTGAGTGATATATTTTCCAATAGGAAAAGATAAACTTCATATCTTCGTGCCACCGTGTGATGTTCTTTATATTATATGGACAAATACACAACAACAAACAAATGCAAGTTAATCAAAATAATTTTTATTTTGAATCGGTTTGCCATTTTGACAACACGCGTCAGTCAGCAGGAAAACACTGGGAGTGATGTAATCGGGGTGAAACATCAGGAAATATTGTACATACAGGACACTTTTTCGATGGAATAAAAAACGTGTTCTATTCCCTTCTAGCAGGTTTCATTCATTTGGTTTGAGAGCATGCTGTATTGTTAGCGTATCGCTTATTCTACGTGTATTATGTCACTCTACCCAATGGAGAATGAGCGTTGAATATGGTTTATGATATTGCATGGTTGTCAAGACAACATGATGTCAGATGTCGGAGCTGATGCGAATATCCAATGAGAGAGTTTTCTGCTGCGTGTGCACAGACGCATTTCTTTGTTCGCCAGGTAAAAGAAAGACGCGCTGAACACCCAAAAGGCTACCAAAACTTCATTAGATATTCTTCAGGCTTATTTACAAGAGAAAAACATGCCAACGGACATCAAAAAAACTGGGAAAGAGACACAACGGTGACATAAAACTTGCACGCTAGCGAGCGACTGTGACAATTTGTAAACAAACGTGGCTGCCAGGTTTGCTTCATTAAATACAGAAGATTTTGAGAGAATTTTGAAAGACAAAGATGCGTTGAACACCCGAAAGGAATGTGTATGTATAATAATATTGGCTATCTTTTTTTCATGGTATATCAGATATATTCCATTCAGCTAGCATGATATCGAATAAGTCAAACTCGTTCAGTATCATGCTAGCTGAATGGAATATATCTGATATATCATGAAAAAAAGCAAGCCAATATTATTTAAATATGTCACTCAGATCCGTGATGTATTTCGTCGGAAAAATGCGAGTTTTTCAACACGAGACAATAAACTTCATATCTTCAAACCAATGTGTGATTTTCTTTTTATTATATAGACACATTGGCAAACAAAGTACCCAAATTTATCAAAACAATTCATCGATTTCCTCACGAGTGACATATAGAGATTTATGTCACAGTGGCCGTCCGGATGTAGCTCGTATGAAAAATGAGTGGTGTATTTCCCAGTAAAACACTCATGTCCACATAATATAAATAGCTACCTCCTGATGGATATCTGATTTTGATTATATAGTTTGGTGTTTGAATCAATCCTGACACATTTTCCATTTTAAAACAGACTTTTTTTTGAGTGTTATATGAGCTAAATTAGCGATGAGTTGAAATTTTCAACATGCCAGTTATTAGAGGATGACATAATACTTGGAAACATTGAACCACAGAACCAGAATGCTAAGCTGGCTTGCGAGCTAATTAATTTAGCCAGTGGTTATCTAAATTAGCCAGTGTTAGCAACGTACAAAATCTTTTGTCTTGACTTATTTAAGTAATATTAAACGAGTTGTGGAAAACTGAGACCGAAATTGCTGTATCTGTTTCTCCCTGTGACAAACGTGAGCTAGTTTCCTCGCAGTTTACTATCAGTTTGCTAGCTGGCTAGGGATTACAGCAAGCAAGAGGACATGAACATTGTTTAGTCATGGTATACAGTGGTGCTTGAAAGTTTGTGAACCCTTGAGAATTTTCTACATTTCTGCATAAATATGACCTAAAACATCATCAGATTTTCACACAAGTCCTAAAAGTAGATAAAGAGAACCCAGTTAAACAAATGAGACAAAAATATTATACTTGGTCATTTATTTATTGAGAAAAATGATCCAATATTACATATCTGTGAGTGGCAAAAGTATGTGAACCTCTAGGATTAGCAGTTAATTTGAAGGTGAAATTAGAGTCAGGTGTTTTCAATCAATGGGACGACAATCAGGTGTGAGTGGGCACCCTGTTTTATTTAAAGAACAGGGATCTATCAAAGTCTGATCTTCACAACGCATGTTTGTGGAAGTCTATCATGGCACGAACAAAGGAGATTTCTGAGGACCTCAGAAAAAGCGTTGTTAATGCTCATCAGGCTGGAAAAGGTTACAAAACCATCTCTAAAGAGTTTGGACTCCACCAATCCACAGTCAGACAGATTGTGTACAAATGGAGGAAATTCAAGGACATTGTTACCCTCCCCAGTAGTGGTCGACCAACAAAGATCACTCCAAGAGCAAGGCATGTAATAGTCAGTGAGGTCACAAAGAACCCCATGGTAACTTCTAAGCAACTGAAGGCCTCTCTCACATTGGCTAATGTTAATGTTCATGAGTCCACCATCAGGAGAACACTGAACAACAATGATGTGCATGGCAGGGTTGCAAGGAGAAAGACACTGCTCTCCAAAAAGAACATTGCTGCTCGTCTGCAGTTTGCTAAAGATCACGTGGACAAGCCAGAAGGCTATTGGAAAATTGTTTTGTGGACAGATGAGACCAAAATAGAACTTTTTGGTTTAAATGAGAAGCGTTATGTTTGGAGAAAGGAAAATGCTGCATTCCAGCATAAGAACCTTATCCCATCTGTGAAACATGGTGGTGGTAGTATCATGGTTTGGGCCTGTTTTGCTGCATCTGGGCCAGGACAGTTTGCCATCATTGATGGAACAATGAATTCTGAATTATACCAGCGAATTCTAAAGGAAAATGTCAGGACATCTGTCCATGAACTGAATCTCAAGAGAAGGTGGGTCATGCAGCAAGACAACGACCCTAAGCACACAAGTCGTTGGACTTGAAGGACTTGAAGCGAGCAGTTCTTGTGAGGAAACCCACCAACATCCCAGAGTTGAAGCTGTTCTGTACTAAAATTCCTCCAAGCTGGTGTGCAGCACTGATCAACAGTTACCGGAAACGTTTAGTTGCAGTTATTGCTGCACAAGGGGGTCACACCAGATACTGAAAGCAAAGGTTCACATACTTTTGCTACTCACAGATATGTAATACTGGATCATTTTTCTCAATAAATAAATGACCAAGTATAATATTTTTTGTCTCATTTGTTTAACTGGGTTCTCTTTATCTACTTTTAGGACTTGTGTGAAAATCTGATGATGTTTTAAGTAATATTTATGCAGAAATATAGAAAATTCTAAAGGGTTCACAAACTTTCAAGCACCACTGTATTCGTAGAACCTGGTATTTGTGAAGGTGTAGAGATGTTCCTCATCCAGTTTGTTAGATTCTTTTAAAAATGTATGTTAATTAAAGAATGTATCATTTTACATTGATTATTTTTGGTGTAAAATTCCATATTTAATGTTGCTTTAAAATAGTGGGAGTTAAAAATGAAATCAGCTTATACTCAAACAGTGGAGTCAACTTTTATGAAAAAGAATATTCATGCATTTAGAGGATAATTTGAACTAATTTAAAGGTGCTGACTGCAAGGTTGAATTCTGGGCAAAATTTTCTGTTGCTGTTGGAATTTCGAGACGTTGCGCTGCTGCGCGCGCGCACACACACACACACCATGTATCCTATGTGTAAATGTTTTGCTGAGATAAAAAGCATCCCACATTTTACGATTCTGGAGATCGCTGAAGCAAGTGAGCAACAATATCACGTGACCACCGTGGGACATGTTTGACCTACTTTTAACCAAAACAAGTCGGCATGGGCAAACGTGGTGGACTTCGCTCCCCTGCCAGCTAAAAGCCGGTGGAAAAGAAAAGCAAAGCCTGCCTAGCGAGTGCAACTGCAAGCTAGAGCAACATTAGATGAAATGACAAATCATTCTAGCTAGCATTTAGCCTTAGAATGGATGGGTTCAACTCCACAATAGCAAGTATGGAGTTATACACCTAATGTTTTGATCTTACAGAGAAAGAAACAATAACACAAAAGCAGTAACAGAACAGATATATTCATCTTTTGTTTCATGTATTTATTCACGAATATCAACCACAGATTCCATCCCTGCAACTCAAAACTCTCCGAGGTCGATGCAGAGTCACAATGTTTTCCGCACGTCTCCATCTTGGTGTGGCGCAGTTTCATAGTTATGCTAATTAGTTCAAGCTCCTTGTGTTCAGCTGTTTCCGTAGGGCCATACTGCATGGGTTTGATTCAAGAGAATGTAAGAGGGAGGATATTTGTTCCCAGAACAGAGGAACGCGACCCTCAGCACATCAAAATGATCACATCTCGTCCACATGATATTGTTCTTGCGGGACACAGGGAAATGTCATGCACAATTAAAAAAAAATAAAATAAATTTTAGATGATTTTGCAGTCAGTATCTTTAATCTGTTGAATAGATACGAACAAGGAATAAGCAGAAATCATGAGTAGGGCTTTTAGAAATAAATGCTTATTGTGAAATATTTTATAAATGTGACCAGAAGTCTTCTGAATTAGAATCCTAATGAAATCTGCTTGAATTTGGTCAGTTAGTAATCTAAAGTCTAAAGGCCTTCCCACACCATATGGCGCATTAGGTGGTGCCGATCTCCATTTCTGAAGCCCTCGGCCTCTCGCCTATTGCATAGCTAGGGTTACAGTGGGGGGCTGGTCCTCTAGTAACCACGAGAGTTTGTAATCCATTCTTTTAATTTCTGCCCCAAGTCACCAGACATCAAATGGGTAGAGAATGCTAAGCCCCTGTTTAAAGTGAAGACTTGTGCAGCATCAACAATTTACACTCAGGTGAGCTTTATTCACTGTAGTGAGTATAAATACTGAACGTTAAAGTATGCTGTGGCACTGAGCGCACATTTGTGTTTGTCCCCATCTAGGATTTGCACCTCCACAATTTCTTCCAGTTTTGTCAGCTGAGGAGGTCTACGTCAGAGGGGAACTTGACAGATCTCATCAAATACTTAAAGGTGAGACCTTTCATTGGACAACACCAAAGTAGGGATATATTTAAATCCAAAAAGATTATTTGGATTAAACAGATAATGTGTTCTCAAGGATGCAAATGCAGATACAAATAGGAGATAAGCGCAAGTAAAGACCAGGTTTATGAACATGAATTTGCAGTGATCCTTAGTAACTGCCTGCTCAGGGCTGCACACATGACGGGTTTAAATCCATAAACTAATATGAATATTTGGCGCACTAAACAGACACAGATATTGACATTGCATTCCACTCCTAGACCAAAGTGAATAAAGCTGTGATGAGAGAATGCCCTTATCAGAAAGAAGTATACTTCAGGTTCATTTTAAGTAAAGTTAAAGTATACTTTTGTGTACCAAGTATACTGATATCAATGTACTTACAGTATACTTGTAAGTAAACTAATCTAATACTTCTTGGGACTAAATTGGCCCACTTTTAGTTTATAAAAAGTATACTTTAAGTCTAAGAGAAGTAAACTCTGAGTATACAACTGGTATTTTTTATTTTGTACTGCAAGTATACCACAAGTAAACTTGTATACTAATATTTTACTAGTTCTATACTTGTAGTCCACTCTTTAGTTTGCAAACGCATACTTCATAGTATACTGGAAATATACTATGAGTTTACTTGTTTTTAACTTCTAGTCCACTCTTTAGTTTACTAAACCATACTTTATAGCATATTGGAAGTATACTATTAGATACTGGTTATATACATCTAGTGCACTTTTTAGTATTAAAGTATACTGTAATTACCCTTCTAGGTATACTATTAGTTTTCTAGCCCTAACCCTTACCTCATGCACACTACCAGTAGACAACTTACTGGAAGTGTTTTGTACCTTAAGTTACAATGAAGTTATAAAGGTAAGAATTCAGAAAATAACAACAGATACTCAGGATTAAGAACATATTCATTTTCTTTAAAAATCTAAATTTACTACAGGGCAAGTACACTTAAACATCTCATCTCATTATCTGTAGCCGCTTTATCCTGTTCTACAGGGTCGCAGGCAAGCTGGAGCCTATCCCAGCTGACTACGGGCGAAAGGCGGGGTACACCCTGGACAAGTCGCCAGGTCATCACAGGGCTGACACATAGACACAGACAACCATTCACACTCTCATTCACACCTACGGTCAATTTAGAGTCACCAGTTAACCTAACCTGCATGTCTTTGGACTGTGGGGGAAACCGGAGCACCCGGAGGAAACCCATGCGGACACAGGGAGAACATGCAAACTCCGCACAGAAAGGCCCTCGCCGGCCACGGGGCTCGAACCCGGACCTTCTTGCTGTGAGGCGACAGTGCTAACCACTACACCACCGTGCCGCCCACACTTAAACATAAGGCACAAATATTTTAATACGTTATTACACTTTTGTTAAGTATATATTGATCAAAAGTTTAAGTATAAGCTTAATATACTTAGACTTTTCTATATACTTTTCAATATAAACCAAGTATACTTATGTATAACTTTATTAAGTATATCTCTGATAAGTAAATAAAAAGTAAACTGAAAGCATACTCTTATTTTTAGTTTAAAAGGAGTTATACTAGAAGCACACTTGAATAAACTTCTTTTTTGTAAGGGTGGCTATTGTACAGTGCTGTTTAGAGGGTATCGTGGTGGTTATAAAGTCAAAATTTGAGCAAGTTAGTAAAAATAAATGGAGTATGTCACATTTATAATACAGCACTGTTAAATTCTCCTTTTTGTTTGGTCAAAAGGTTTTGATTAATTTTATTTAGTATAAACATGGAGGTGGTTTATAGGAAATTGCGTGTGCTGATTGGTCGAGAAATTCGGACTATTTCTCGATAATCACCTTGAGCAACTTGGCAAAATAGCGGCTGATCGCTTCATTACAGTAAGTGGGGAAGAATTAGAAATGGTGAAAGAAAACGCTGTTCCTAAAAGCACTAAAGATGCTATGAAGTTTGGTCTAAAACTATTCAAAGGTTAAGTGGAATTGTGATTTATTGTATCGATTTCAAAACAAAGTATTTTCTGTGACTCGGTGTAGCTAAGTGACACAAGTTTGGGCGCATTACATTTGCATGCCACTTTTGAAGATTGAAATAAATAATTTAAAAAATATTTTTTTAAATAATCACCTGTGTATTGATACTAAAACAATTATCCACCTCAGGCTCAGTGAATATCGGTGAATAATAACCTTGACCTCGTCTCTGATGAATAATTGTTAAATAACACCAATGCTCAGACAGCTCAGTAGAGTGCATACCTCCTCTAAGCCACATATTAGAATATCCAGATGTTTGCTGTGTTTACATACGTATCCTGATTTGCATCAAAATCTAATTAATTGTTCCTCGGCCCATGGCTCATTTTTCCTCAAAATTTCACCAAAATCCGTTCACTACTTTGAGTTACGTTGGGAACAGACAAACAAAAACAGAGGCATAAACATAACCTCCCTCAATACAGTTAGTGGAGGTAATAATATTAACTCACTGTGACTATAATCACAACTTCTGCCAGGACCCTGTATGGCACACACTCCACTTACTCCATGTATTACATGAGAATAATAATAAATAAAAGGGATAAAATATTGTCTTGTTATTTAATGAGGAAAAAAAATTAACATAATGAAGCTTTTCGTAAGAACATTTTTACCTTTTGGGTGTCAGTGCTTAGTGAAATACTCAGTAAGATTTCTTCCACAGGAAAGTCAGTGTTTATATATATATATGGTACAATTTGTAATACATCATTGTTTCTATAGTAACAGATAATTCATAGGGACTTGGTATGGCAGGGTTGAATTTTATGTTACTTAGTAGGCATGTGCGTGTCCATCACTGAGGCCATAGCGATGAATTGCCAATGATGCATTAAAAGATCTATTAAAGATACATATGCAGCAACTAATAGTGCGATATGATATGATTCACGATATGATGTACCAGACTATGGTGGTATGCAATTCAGTTTGGTACAGATGGTTTAATTTTATTTCTTTGGTTCTTCTTAAGTACAACCCCGATTCCAAAAAAGTTGGGACAAAATACAAATTGTAAATAAAAACGGAATGCAATAATTTACAAATCTCAAAAACTGATATTGTATTCACAATAGAACATAGACAACATATCAAATGTCGAAAGTGAGACATTTTGAAATTTCATGCCAAATATTGGCTCATTTGAAATTTCATGACAGCAACACATCTCAAAAAAGTTGGGACGGGGCAATAAGAGGCTGGAAAAGTTAAAGGTACAAAAAAGGAACAGCTGGAGGACCAAATTGCAACTCATTAGGTCAATTGGCAATAGGTCATTAACATGACTGGGTATAAAAAGAGCATCTTGGAGTGGCAGCGGCTCTCAGAAGGAAAGATGGGAAGAGGATCACCAATCCCCCTAATTCTGCGCCGACAAATAGTGGAGCAATATCAGAAAGGAGTTCGACAGTGTAAAATTGCTAAGAGTTTGAATATATCGTCATCTACAGTGCATAATATCAAAAGATTCAGAGAATCTGGAAGAATCTCTGTGCGTAAGGGTCAAGGCCGGAAAACCATACTGGGTGTCCGTGATCTTCGGGCCCTTAGACGGCACTGCATCACATACAGGCATGCTTCTGTATTGGAAATCACAAAATGGGCTCAGGAATATTTCCAGAGAACATTATCTGTGAACACAATTCACCGTGCCATTCGCCATTGCCAGCTAAAACTCTATAGTTCAAAGAAGAAGCCGTATCTAAACATGATCCAGAAGCACAGACGTCTTCTCTGGGCCAAGGCTCATTTAAAATGGACTGTGGCAAAGTGGAAAACTGTTCTGTGGTCAGACGAATCAAAATTTGAAGTTCTTTATGGAAATCAGGGACCCCATGCCATTCGGACTAAAGAGGTGAAGGACGACCCAAGTTGTTATCAGCGCTCGGTTCAGAAGCCTGCATCTCTGATGGTATGGGGTTGCATTAGTGCGTGTGGCATGGGCAGCTTACACATCTGGAAAGACACCATCAATGCTGAAAGGTATATCCAGGTTCTAGAGCAACATATGCTCCCATCCAGACGGCGTCTCTTTCAGGGAAGACCTTGCATTTTCCAACATGACAATGCCAAACCACATACTGCATCAATTACAGCATCATGGCTGCGTAGAAGAAGGGTCCGGGTACTGAACTGGCCAGCCTGCAGTCCAGATCTTTCACCCATAGAAAACATTTGCCGCATCATAAAACGGAAGATACAACAAAAAAGACCTAAGACAGTTGAGCAACTAGAATCCTACATTAGTCAAGAATGGGTTAACATTCCTATCCCTAAACTTGAGCAACTTGTCTCCTCAGTCCCCAGACGTTTACAGACTGTTGTAAAGAGAAAAGGGGATGTCTCACAGTGGTAAACATGGCCTTGTCCCAACTTTTTTGAGATGTGTTGTTGTCATGAAATTTAAAATCACCTAATTTTTCTCTTTAAATGATACATTTTCTCAGTTTAAACATTTGATATGTCATCTATGTTCTATTCTGAATAACATATGGAATTTTGAAACTCCCACATCATTGCATTCCGTTTTTATTTACAATTTGTACTTTGTCCCAACTTTTTTGGAATCGGGGTTGTAGACAGCAAATCATAAATTAAGTAAAACATCAGATTTTACAGATGCAAAGATGTTAGGCACGATTCATCCAGAGTTGATCCCAAATTATATCCAGTGCACACTTTTTTAGTCAGAGCAATCGCATTCGGAACTTTTATACTTGGTGAATCTTACCATCTCTGTTAATTATATCACAAGGGAGGTGCAAGGTGCAATTATTACTATGATAATGAACTTCTGTGAAACAACTCCTCAGTTAATTTTTAATAATTAAATGTCTTTGTCTTTAGGGTGAACAAACTTTTGCCTCAACTGTACGTTAGCATATAAATGAGGGAAGTGGTCTATCTATGAGGTTGTGATTATTGTGTAAAAAGTAGTGCTCTTAAAAAAATCTTCTCATCCTGTGGCAGTGCCTACACGCTGTGGAGACTCAGGTCATCATTAAGTTCTTGCCCACCGTGCTTGTGCAGCTCTTCCAGGTCCTCATTGCAACAAGCAAAGATCCTCAAGAGATTGCCGTCAACGCCACACGGTAAGTTGAGTGCTCTTTCGGTTGATGACCATTCTTTAATTTACATGTTTCATTTGTACATGGTATATAGACTGAGGCAGTGTTGTAGTCGAGTCACTAAACCTCGAGTCCAAGTCCAGTCTCGAGTCCCCAGTGTTCAAGTCCAAGTCATTCAAAAAAATTTTGAGTCGAGTCCAACACTCCAATTGCACCATTTGACGTTGGCTGTTTTAGTGCCATTAGCATTAGCTTGTTCCTGAACATGACATATGAACAGGTGAATGTGGTTCTCTTTGTCAGGGAGTGTGAAGTATTCTGTCAGAGATGGTTGGGAGACGGATGTGAGTGTAGAAGGTGTGTTTATTAATACAAGTGAAGACGGTAAACAATCCAGAATGGCAGGCAAAATCGTAAAACAGTGAAACAGGCAATAGGTCGAGCGAGGCACAAACAGGCTATCGTAGACTCGGCAGAATCAAAGACGAGAAACAGGAAATCAGGGATCAGGAAACCAAACAAGGAAATAAGGCTCGGTAATGTGTTAGCAATACAACTCAATACTTCGCAAAGTAAGTGTGTTTTCACAGTTTTTATATCAGCGCGCTGATTGCGCCTTAATCCTGTGCAGGTGCGAGTTGTTTACTTGCTTGGCGTGCGCACTGTCCAGAGTGCGCCCGAGAGTCTATCTGATGCGCCAAGGCACGCAGGTGTGACACTCTTACACAAAATTAGTACAAAAGTTAACGTAGATATAAATATCTTATGCCAAATTACTATGGCATGTTACAAAAAATAAATAAAAAATCAGAGTCCTCATCTCTAGTTTACAAGTCCGAATGCAGTTAATGCACGAGTCTGAGTCCGAGTCATCAGTGCTCAAGTCCAAGTCGAGTCACGAGTCCTTAAACTTGGGGCACGAATCGGACTCGAGTACTACAGGCCTGGACTGAGGACAGTAGTAGTAATAGTTACAATGTTCCCCACAGTGTGATCATTCATATTGTGTCCCAGTGTCATGAAGAAGGGCTGGAGCACTACCTGCGCTCTTTTCTTAAGGTAGATATATTTATTATTGCCTCTGTGGTAAATGTCCTACATCTCATGTTGTTCTATGTTTTTTATTCAGTTTGTCGGCTAATTACAGTATGTTGGTTACTGATATTTCTAACTTGAAAGATTGAATACTGTATATTTACGTGGTTATACATTTAGTGTTACTATAAATAACTTTTTAAAATCTGAATAGTTTTCTGTGAGTAAACATATTTGAATTAAACCGTCTCTTCTGCCTATAGTATGTATTTCTCACAAACAATGCAGCATCAGAAAACTCAGTGACCACACATGAAGTTTTGGCCACAACTGTGACTGCAATTCTCAAGCAGACTGCAGACTTCAACACCTGCAACAAGCTACTGAAGGTATTATTATTATTATTATTATTATTATTAATGTTTATCATGCATTTGATCTGAGCATGTGGGTTTTCTCTGGGTTCTCCACTTTCCTCCCAGCTCCCAAAAATATTGTCAGTAGGCAGCTTGATGACTGTAATATTTATTTATTTATATAGACACTGCCTAAAAGCGGAGCTCCTGATAAGTGTATGAGCAAAATATTTGCAAGAGCACGAATCGACCTGAATAGAATAATAATATTATAGCATATGAACAGTTGAATTGTGTAGTGTTATGTATTTCGCATCAGTAAATTACTGCATTGTCTTGTGACAGTGAGACCAATAATGAGATGCGCATCACGGTTATGAATACATGTTTATTCCTTTCTTTGACACTGCATACTAGGCGCCAGAAACAACACCATGACATTTATTATGCTCTTAGGTTTATTACAAACTGTAGAGCTCTAACTCGTCACTGTGTCTTATACAGCAAAGTAAACTGGCCATCTTTATATGTGCGTAAGCTCGGTCATTGGTATGTGCTAATTTACAAGGCTATTCTTGAGATGACTCCATCTTACTTATCACTTTTAATCTTGAATAATAGGGCCTACAGTCTTCGCTCTCAGGACTTGTTTCATTTTACTGTTCCTAAGGTGAGAACAGAAATGGGAAAGAAAGCTTTTAGATTTTCTGCTCCAAGTACATGGAATAGTCTGCAGGCAGAGCTCAAACTTCAAAGTCTGGTATCTCTGAATGCATTCAAATCCATGATAAATTCCATTACATCCAGGCTTCAGGAGTGCAAATGTTTTATTGGAGAGCAAATATCTGACTAAACCTTGTAAATTTACTAGTTTTGATTTCGAATTTCAGGTTTTGTCTGTTTTGATGTGACGATGTAATTATGTTTTTGTTTGTGTTGATGTGGCGATGTGATGATGTTTTGTTGTGACGATGTGATGGAACTTCATGTACTGCCATTCTTGGCCAGGTCTCCCTTGTAAAAGAGATCGTGATCTCAATGGGACAAGCCTGGTTAAAATAAAATAAAATAAAAATAAATAAATTATGGTGTGACACTCTGCTGGGTGCCTGGTGGACAGCAGTGAACCAGCGCTTTCACTTTACATCATTACTATATAGTTACGATCAAATATTGTCAGACATAAGGAATAATCGATATCAATCCGCAGTAGTTTTAGATTATCTAAAACTAAGGAAAGATGCTCATAATTGCTACTGAACTATACAATGATTATGTTTACAAAGTGTGCAGAGTAAGAAATGGTTCAGGTAAAAAAAGCATACAATGAAAAGATGCGTTGCCTGCCATGAAAAAAACAGTAGGATAAAAAGCTTCGGGGAAAACAAAACCTACTGGAAAACATCCTCTTCGACCGAATGCAACGTATGAGCTGAGAGGGTTAGAGCTGCAATCTCGATCTTTCGAACTCGATATGTCACAGTTGTCTGGTTAGAACTGGCAACTGTCCAACAAGCTAATGAACTCCTAAAACTGTTTTAACTCGTCTTATATGAAACTGTCATGAATGTGTTAGTAAATAATCCCACATTATTTTTTAAAAAGCAGATTAAAAATAAGCGCTGGATTTAAAAATAAATAAATAAATAAATAAATAAATGTAAATAAAGATGCAAATTTTGCTGTCCGTTGGATATCGTACAGTCGCAAAATCCATCAAAAATCAGGTTAAAAATAAGCACTGGATTTAAAAAAAAATAAATAAATAAAAATAAAAATTTATGTAAATAAAGATGCAAATTTTGCTGTCCGTTGGTCAAAAGTTTATCAGATACGTTGCCTTGCACTTATGATCAGATTTCCTGTGGTGGTGCACGTACATCGTTCATATGTATGGACATCGTACAGTCGCAAAATCCATCAAAAATCAGGTTAAAAATAAGCGCTGGATTTAAAAAAATAATAATAATAATTTACAGTGGTACTTGAAAGTTTGTGAACCCTTTAGAATTTTCTATATTTCTGCATAAATAGGACCTAAAACATCATCAGATTTTCACACAAGTCCTAAAAGTAGATAAAGAAAACCCAGTTAAACAAATGAGACAAAAATATTATACTTGGTCATTTATTTATTGAGGAAAATGATCCAATATTACATATCTGTGAGTGGCAAAAGTATGTGAACCTCTAGGATTAGCAGTTAATTTGAAGGTGAAATTAGAGTCAGGTGTTTTCAATCAATGGGATGACAATCAGGTGTGAGTGGGCACCCTGTTTTATTTAAAGAACAGGGATCTATCAAAGTCTGATCTTCACAACACGTTTGTGGAAGTGTATCATGGCATGAACAAAGGAGATTTCTGAGGACCTCAGAAAAAGCATTGTTGATGCTCATCAGGCTGGAAAAGGTTACAAAACCATCTCTAAAGAGTTTGGACTCCACCAATCCACAGTCAGACAGATTGTGTACAAATGGAGGAAATTCAAGACCATTGTTACCCTCCCCAGGAGTGGTCGACCAACAAAGATCACTCCAAGAGCAAGGCATGTAATAGTCGGCAAGGTCACAAAGGACCCCAGGGTAACTTCTAAGCAACTGAAGGCCTCTCTCACATTGGCTAATGTTAATGTTCATGAGTCCACCATCAGGAGAACACTGAACAACAATAGTGTGCATGGCAGGGTTGCAAGGAGAAAGTTACTGCTCTCCAAAAAGAACATTGCTGCTCGTCTGCAGTTTGCTAAAGATCACAAGCCAGAAGGATATTGAAAAATGTTTTGTGGACAGATGAGACCAAAATCAAACTTTCTGGTTTAAATGAGAAGCGTTATGTTTGAAGAAAGGAAAACACTGCATTCCAGCAAAAGAACCTTATCCCATCTGTGAAACATGGTGGTGGTAGTATCATGCTTTGGGCCTGTTTTGCTGCATCTGGGCCAGGACGGCTTGCCATCGTTGATGGAACAATGAATTCTGAATTATACCAGCGAATTCTAAAGGAAAAGGTCAGGACATCTGTCCATGAACTGAATCTCAAGAGAAGGTGGGTCATGCAGCAAGACAACAACCCTAAGCACACAAGTCGTTCTACCAAAGAATGGTTAAAGAAGAATAAAGTTAATCTTTTGGAATGGCCAAGTCAAAGTCCTGACCTTAATCCAATCGAAATGTTGTGGAAGGACCTGAAGCGAGCAGTTCATGTGAGGAAACCCACCAACATCCCAGAGTTGAAGCTGTTCTGTACGGAGGAATGGGCTAAAATTCCTCCAAGCCAGTGTGCAGGACTGATCAACAGTTACCAGAAACATTTAGTTGCCGTTATTGCTGCACAAGGGGGTCACACCAGATACTGAAAGCAAAGGGTCACATACTTTTGCCACTCACAGATATGTAATATTGGATCATTTTCCTCAATAAATAAATGACCAAGTATAATATTTTTGTCTCATTTGTTTAACTGGGTTCTCTTTATCTACTTTTAGGACTTGTGTGAAAATCTGATGATGTTTTAGGTCATATTTATGCAGAAATATAGAAAATTCTAAAGGGTTCACAAACTTTCAAGCACCACTGTATGTAAATAAAGATGGAAATTTTGCTGTCCGTTGGTCAAATGTTTATCAGATACGTTGCCTTGCACTTACGATCGGATTTCCTGTGGTGGTGCACGTACATCGTTCATATGTATGGACATCGTACGGTCGCAAAATCTATCAAAAATCAGGTTGATGCATTACGATATTCTCTGAAGTATGGAGCTTTGCTCACAGTGTGTGTGTGTGTGTGTGTGTGTGTGTGTGAGAGAGAGAGAGAGAGAGAGAGAGAGAGAGAGAGAGACTGCAAAGGACTGGTGTGCCATACAAAGTGTGTCCCTGCCTTGCACCCAGTGTTCCCAGGAGAGGCTCTGGATCCACCAATCCTGACCAGGTTACTGAAGATGAATGAATGAATGAATGAATGGATGAGTGATGCATGCAGTACCTTCTCTGAACAGCAGGGGGTACTGTGGGCTTTCCCCCTACAGCATTTCAGTTTTCTTCACAAGCCAGCCAAACCTCAAACCTGAATTTTATGTCAACAAGCAGAGATCATCAGTCACAACTGCTTATGAAGAATTCAGCTCATTTACTTAATCGTTTGGACCTAATGATTAATTTGCTTTCTTTACTAAAAGTAGTGAACATGTGCTTATTTCTCTTATATTTCAGTACTCTTGGTTCTTCTTTGAAGCAATGGCCAAGTCAATGGCTCACTACCTCTTAGAAGGCAACAGAATGAAGGTTTGTGCTTTTCACCTCATTTACAGCTGACACTTTCTTATAAACCTATTATAGAATTTGTACAGTAGGAAAGATACACTGTGATGACCTGGCAGCTTGTCCAGGGTGTACCCCGCCTTTCGCCCATAGTCAGCTGGGATAGGCTCCAGCTTGCCTGCGACCCTGTAGAAGGATAAAGCGGCTAGACATAATGAGATGAGATGAGATGAGGAAAGATACAAATATGTCATTATTTTAAAATGTTTTTCACACACACACACACACACACACACACACACACACACACACACACACACACACAGAGTACTGTGCAAAAGTCTTAGGCACATGCAAAGAAATGCTGTCGACCAAAAATGGCTTAAAAATAATGCAATGAAATATTTTAACATAAAAAATACTATAAACAGCAGTAAGCCATAATAAATGAAACTAAGTCAATATTTGGTGTGAGACGACCCTTTGCTTTACAACAACAACAACAACAACAACAGTAGTCGTCTCAGGTACAGTGAGTGCAGTTTTATAAGGAAGTGAGCTGTAGGTTTTACTAAGCATCTTACAGAAGCAGCCACAGTTCTTCTGGACACTTTGACTGTCTCACTCACTTCTTCATTTTGCACCAAAACCCAGCAGCCTTCATTATGTTTTCTTTTTTTTAATCTAAAAAGTGGTCTCTGATGTAATATGCTGCTCAGATACAAACATTTTTTTTCTGTAACCTTAATTTTGTGCTGGAAAACCAACGTTTGGACTCTAAAATGTTTTTGTACCGACTCAGTAATGTAGAAGTCATAAAATAGAAATCTATAACAAA
Organism: Neoarius graeffei; assembly: GCF_027579695.1. Taxonomy (NCBI): domain Eukaryota; kingdom Metazoa; phylum Chordata; class Actinopteri; order Siluriformes; family Ariidae; genus Neoarius; species Neoarius graeffei. Next base: position 52,969,183 of record NC_083569.1, on the reverse strand, counting down.
ATTTGAATGAAAATATAATAAGGTGCCTAAGACTTTTGCATTATATAAAGTCCCAGCCTCAAATGTTACACCGATGGGCTCCTAGGAAAGATACAAATATGCCATTATTTTAAAATGTTTCTCACACACAGAGTACCGTGCAAAAGTCTGAGGCACATGTAAAGAAATGCTGTCGACCAAAAATGGCTTAAAAATAATGAAATGAAATGTTTTAACATAAAAAAAATACTATAAACAGCAGTAAGCCATAATAAATGAAACAAAGTCAATATTTGGTGTGAGACGACCCTTTGCTTTAAAAAAAATAGTAGTTTCAGGTACAGTGAGTGCAGTTTGATAAGGAAGTGAGCTGTAGGTTTTACTGAGCATCTTACAGAACCAGCCACAGTTCTTCTGGACACTTTGACTGTCACACTCACTTCTTAATTTTTCACCAAAACCCAGCAGCCTTCATTATGTTTTCTTCTTTAATCTGAAAAGTGCTCTCTCATGTAATATGCTGCTCAGATACAAATTTTTTTTTCTGTAACATTTAATTTTGTGCTGGAAAACGAACGTTTGGACTCTAAAATGTTTTTGTACTGACTCGATAATGTTCATTTGTTTTATCTGTAACCGCTTATCCCGTGTGGGGTCACGGGGGGCAAGCTGGAGCCTCTCACAGCTGACCATGGGTGAGAGGCAGGGTACACCCTGGACAAGTCGCCAGCTCATCGCAGGGTCGACACACACATAGAGACACAAACAACCATTCACAGTCAATTTAGAGCCACCAATTAACCTAACCTGCATATCTTTGGACTATGGGATGAAACCCACGCAGACACAGGAGAACATGCAAACTCCACACAGAAAGGCGCTGGGTTCGAACCCAGAACCTTCTTGCTGTGAGGCAAGTGTTAACCACTACACCACCGTCCCACCCTTGATAATGTAAAAGTCATAAAATAGAAATCTAAAACAAAGTCTGTATGCAGAATAATAGGGTGCCTTAGACTTTTGCATTATATAAAGTCTCAGCCTCAAATGTTACACCCATGGGCTCCAATGCGTCTGATATCACTTTATCGTACACTTTTTTGGGGGCCACAACCTGATAGGCGTTACACACTTCTGTGTATGTCTCATCTCATCTCATTATCTCTAGCCACTTTATCCTTCTACAGGGTCGCAGGCAAGCTGGAGCCTATCCCAGCTGACTACGAGCGAAAGGCGGGGTACACCCTGGACAAGTCACCAGGTTATCGCAGGGCTGACACATAGACACAGACAACCATTCACACTCACATTCACACCTACGGTCAATTTAGAGCCACCAGTTAACCTAACCTTCATGTCTTTGGACTGTGGGGGAAACCGGAGCACCCGGAGGAAACCCACGCAGACACGGGGAGAACATGCAAACTCTGCACAGAAAGGCCCTCGCCGGCCACGGGGCTCGAACCCAGGACCTTCTTGATGTGAGGCGACAGCGCTAACCACTACACCACTGCACCACCCATTTTGGGAGCACTATATTTACTGTATTTCAAAAAGTTTAATGTAATACTGTCTTTTAAATGAATGAGATAATCTCTTATGTTTACTGAGTCAGATAGCTATTAGAGATGGCAGGAAAATATGGAAGTTTTTCCAGATTGCATTCCACTTTGTATTTAATTTGGCTACGGGATGAATGGATGAATATTGCATATTTTTTGGTAAGTTAAAAGGTATCTGAATCACTGATGCAAGTTAAGAGTTGGCATGTCTTTGGCTCTTATTTTCTATATCATGACTTCATGATTTCCCATTAAAGTTTGGAATTAAAGAGTCATGAACGAACAAAAGAGAAAAGTAATGAACGAATGCACAAAAAAAGCCGCTCGGTACATTTCTGGGAGTACAAGTGAGAAATATGATTGAAAGCTTTATGTTCCTCTCATAGATGCCTCGAGCACAGAGGTTTCCAGAGTCGTTCCAGCAGGTGCTGCAGTCTCTGCTGCTCTCCATCATGCCTCATATCACTATACGCTATGTAGAGATCCCAGAAGAGGCTCGCTGCGTCAACATCAGCCTGGCCAACTTCATTAAGGTATGTGTGTCTACTTACTCAGGAAGGGTATTAGCAGTAGATAACAGAGGTGGACAGTAACGAAATACATTTACTTGAGTACTGTACTTAAGTACACTTTTTGAGTATCTGTACTTTACTTGAGTATTAATTTTTTTTGGCAACTTATGACTTGAACTTCACTACATTTGAAAGGCAAATATCGTACTTTTTACTCCTCTACATTTCTATCAAGGTCCTTGTTACTATGAAGTGGCTTTGAAAGTGGATGTTTTTTTCTTTTCTTTTCTAAAACATGATTCAGGTGACACTGAGACAGCCTATCAATAATCGCTAGGGTCACATCTCGTCCATAGACTGGATAACATCAAGTTCAATGATTTCTCCGCAGCATTATTTAACACGATCAGTTGATGGCAGAATGGAAGGAGGCGGTTCTTCTGGGGAATGCACACACTCGTGGCTATAACTAGAACCCATGTTTCAGTTTTCTGAAAGGAATAAAGTTTCATTTCATTTTAAATGTTTGCCAAAAACTAACCACATCACAGCCTACAAAAATTTATCGTCCGACCTGCGGAAGCATATTGAGGGATGTAAACGTTTTATTCCAAGAGAAAGTTTGCAACGAAGTTGTCTGTGCTTTTAGAGCGAGCGATAACATTGCAATAGCTATGCAGTCTGGTTAGTCAAAGGACTTTCTATGGATTTGCCCGCCAAGTTGCTACAGCCTTGTCCATGGCTAATGCTAACACATAGCTAGTTAACTTGGACACTGTTAGTTAGCATGTAAAAACAGAGTTATGCTAACATGAATAACCTTAACTTATCTGAAGTCCTTTCAGAAATATGTTTTAGCATAATCTTGCCAAATAAACAGAATGTAGAAATCTTTCTTTTCTAGTAGCGTTAGCTACCCAATATGATTTCGAGTTTGAAAAGCGTTTGCTAGCATGTCAGGTGGAGTTTCACTGACTAGCTAGCATAGACGTCGCCAGACCCATTTTAGGGTAGCTCCAGCCACCCTATCTTATGGCAAAGCCACCCTATATTTTTTGCCCTTTTTTAAATTATTTATATTTTTATTTTTTTTCCCAAAAAAAACAAAGGCAGTAAAGCACTGAACATGAGCCATCAAGAACGCAAGTTAATCCGAACAACAGTTTCTGCTTGCTTATTTATTGTTTAATGCAATATTATTAATATCGTTATGATTCCTCCTCATTGGCTCTGTGTCAAGCGTCACGTCGAGTGGTAGGCTAGTAGGACTTAAAAAACTACGCGGGCATTCTGCAGCAGGCGCGGTGCGGGCTTCCATTGAGTTGGGTTTGCAGAGAGTCAGAATTCTATGCTTTCATTTGCAGACACACACGGTGAGATTGTAATTTGATGTCAGTGGTTTGCATTTGCTTAACTTTACCTAGGCTATATTGAGTCTTCTGTAGAATGTTTACATGATGATTTGTGAAGCACTTGCCCTCTTCAGTTTGCGCAGGAATGCATGACACCTACCGTTGTTTTTTTCACATTTTTGTAGTTTAGCTGGTGAAGTTGCTTCAGCAAGCAATTAAATGATGAAAGCAATTTTAAAATAGAATAGAAATGGTGGGAAGTGTGTCCCCAAGGTGTGATGCTCTTGAAATAATGAATTGATTGACAGCCTTAGTAGGCGCTCTGAAAAATGTTCGGCGTGCGCTGCGCGCGCACAATACCTTTTCTCCTCTGGGTGCTAAGCTACCCCTGACTCTCAAACCTAGTGACGTCCCTGCTAGCTAGCTTAACGTTAAATCACCATGATGGCACGGCATACGTTCATTTTGTGAATTCACATTTCTATCTTTGGTAACGGCGTTAGGTTTTGTAAGCGTTGTGGCAATAATACAACGATGCATTGACAGAAAATGTACTTTTAATACTTAAGTATTTTTAAAAGCAAGTACTTCAGTACTTTAACTTAAGTAACAATCTGACTGGACAACTTTCACTTGTATCGGAGTAATATTTGACCAGTGGGATCTGTACTTTGACTTAAGTAATGAAGCTGGGTACTCTGTCCACCTCTGGTAAATAGCAAATAAACCTCTCTCATGTGAGAAGAAAAGAAATTTAACGCATGTTGTATTTCACACATTGTTTGCAAAGGTTTGTGCCCAGAACAGGTTTATCCACTAGAACTTAATCAAGTATAATGCAGAAGTGACTGTAGTACATTTGTCTTGCAGCTCAGTATGAGGTGTGTATGATTTGAGCTTGACACATGCATAATTGTAATTAATTAAAAGCCCTCAGGAAATGTACATGTTTTTAATAACTTTTTCCAAAGCAAATATTGGTGACCTTAGTATTATAAGTATTCTGTCTGGCATTTGGGACATGAAGCATTAAATGTTTGACATTCCACCTATAGCTCGTAAACTTGGTCTATATTAAAAGCCCGACTACACTTACACTGTTCAAAATTCTGAGACAGTGAGAAGGTGGATTTCTCAACACTGACCAAACACAGATAAACCTTTATTATTCAGTAAGCTCAAATAATGCCTAGTTAAATTGTATCTGTCTGTTTCTTAGTAAGCAGTCCCTCAATAATACTTAACAAATACATAACCCAACCCTTTAAGCCAAGCAGTACTACATTATAATCATATATACTTTCCAGTAGGGGTGTAAACATCAGGCTTCCATAGATAACAGAGTTAAAAATGCACTTTATTCATTTTTGTTTTCAATTTGTTTTTGTGAAATAGTATTTATCATTTCATTATTCTGTTGTGTATTTGTGAATTTTATCTCAATGAGTTATTTTCATCATTTACTGTTATTTTCATTTACGTTTCCCATGGAAAGTGCTTTTTGGCCATCGCCCTTTTTTGTACCTCTTGGGTTTCCATAGCTCCTCCCGTCTTCCCCTCACAAAGTCGTTACGCCTGCTGAGGGAGCAGAGGTGCAGAGAAAAAGCCCAGAAGGCAATTAACTGTGTTGTATTGTCTTCTGCAGGGACAAATAAATGCAGGAAAACAGCTCATTGTCTCGTCCCTGTTTATGCCCCAACCACATCCGTTACACATACAATCTCATCTCATCTCATTATCTCTAGCCGCTTTATCCTGTTCTACAGGGTCGCAGGCAAGCTGGAGCCTATCCCAGCTGACTACGGGCGAAAGGCGGGGTACACCCTGGACAAGTCGCCAGGTTATCGCAGGGCTGACACATAGACACAGACAACCATTCACACTCACATTCACACCTACGCTCAATTTAGAGTCACCAGTTAACCTAACCTGCATGTCTTTGGACTGTGGGGGAAACCGGAGCACCCGGAGGAAACCCACGCGGACACGGGGACAACATGCAAACTCCGCACAGAAAGGCCCTCACTGGCCACGGGGCTTGAACCCGGACCTTCTTGCTGTGAGGCGACAGCGCTAACCACTACACCACCGTGCCGCCTATACATACAATATGATACAATTTTAATTCTTAAAGCAATAGTTTGATGATTTTGATCTGCTATATATAATAATCAAATATCCCATGCACTGAGAGGCTCCAGTTGAAATTATGGATTCTCTTCGGTGACTGGCATAGTACTTTTTTTTTTTTTTAAAGAGACGCAGCCCTGAAGAAAATAGTACTATGCCAGTCAGCTCAGAGAATCCATAATTACCGGATCCTCTCAGTACATGGTATATTTGATTTATGTCCCTCATCAAAAAATTCCAAACTAAAAGTGTTGATTGAATCTCGGCATAAACTCACTGGAGGCAGCCATGTTTGCTGTTTACGTCAGAGCGACCTTTGACCTGCACATCTGCAATGCACCATTCTATCGCCTGCCTCGCTAGGCATAATCATGATGCGTAGATCCACACACACAGAAATGCTCGCGGAGCCACAGCTGTGACTCGAGTCGGCCATATAGCTTCAAATTGTGATGTCAGTTCATGGTATATCCAGAATATACCATGACTGACTCACACCATATCCATTTTTATTTTTTTTTTGATGTCACGAGATACATTGCTTAATCAATGGTGGAACTATTTTATGTCACATGAGCCATCCTTGGCCAATCCCTGCATGGGAATTTTTTGATGAGGGATATAATATAGAATATGAAATGATTTGATTTCATATCATCCAATCGTTATGTGACCAACTTTGTTCAGAATCTGTGATAATCTTACCATTAATTTGTGAATGATGACTAATAGAAGAACAATTTAAAAAGCATCAGATTTGCAGGCTAGTAACTTTGCTATCTTATTAAATTATTTACACATCAGTTTTCAGTAGTAATCAAGATATAATCAATTGTAAATGATAATATTCAGTAATAATCGATTTATTATTGGTTTCTCAATTCATTTACAGTGCCTTGAAAAAGTATTCATACCCCTTGAACTTTTTCACATTTTTTCCACCTTACAGCCACAAACTTAAAAATTTTTTATTGAGATTTTATGTGATAGACCAACACAGAGTAGCACATAATTGTGAAGTGAAACGAAAATGATAAATGGCCTTCAAAATTTTAAACAAATAAAAATCTGAAAAATGTGGTGTGCATTAGTATTCAGCCCCCTGTACTCTGATACCTCTAAATACAATCCAGTGCAGGGCTTTAAACTTCTCCAGAACTTTATCCCTGACCTGTCTGGTGAGTTCTTTGGTCTTCATGATGCTGTTTGTTCTTCAGTGTTCTCTAACAAACCACTGAGGCCTTCACAGAACAAGTGTATTTATGCTGAGAGTAAATTACACACAGTAGGACTCTATTAACTAATTAGATGACTTCTGAAGGCAATTGATTGCACTGGATTGTATTTAGAGGTATCAGAGTACAGGGGGCTGAATACTAATGCACACCACATTTTTCAGATTTTTATTTGTTTAAAATTTTGAAGACCATTTTATCATTTTCGTTTCACTTCACAATTATGTGCTACTCTGTGTTGGTCTATCACATAAAATCTCAATAAAAAACTTTTAAGTTCGTGGTTGTAAGGTGGAAAAATGTGAAAAAGTTCAAGGGGTATGAATACTTTTTCAAGGAACTGTAAGTCATTGCTATTTAAGTGAATGCATCCATCCAAATCATCTGATTATTCTGATCTTACTTTTGAAAATTTGACATTGTTCATAAACAAGACATTTTTACCTTAATCTTTTATTTAAAAGCATATAATAACGTAATATTAAAATACACGAGATACACTGGAAAGTTCTGTTTTATTGAGCATATAGGCTTCGAGTCTGCTTTTTTCTGTTTATCCAAATAGAATGTGGATATCGATGGACTGTAGCTGCATATTTTGTGTGTTTATCCTGGGTGATGATTAGCCAGCAGAATTTCATAACTCTTCCATCAAACAGTTTGTAAAATTTAAAAAACCCAGAGGAGAATAAAGTATCCCCAGGAATTAATTTGTGTGTGTTTATCCTGGGTAATGATTAGCCAGCAGAATTTCATAACTCTTCCATCAAACAGTTTGTAAAATAAAAAAAACAGAGGAGAATAAAGTATCCCCAGGAATTAATTTTTGTGGTTAATTTCCTGTTATTCATTCATTTTTAACCACAATGACAGACAGAACCTTATATTACTGAGGTCATGTGTTTTCTAATAGTGCTCAGCTATGCAGTGTTCTATATCTTAGTGTAGAGTGTAATTGTGCCTCAAAATAACGAAATATTGTCTTGATAGTGTTTTAGTTAAATTGTGAAAATGCTTCTACCTCTTTTCACAGCGCTGCCTGACTTTCATGAACAGAGGATTTGCATTTAGTCTTGTGAATGATTACATGTGTGGATTCAGCCAGAAAGATCCCAAGGTAAGAAGTACCATATGGATCAAGTTTAAGGGAAGTACAGTACTTTCCAGGAAAAGTTGGTGGTAGGTTATTTATTATAGCTCTGCTTCCCATAGGTAGGCTGGCCTGTAGACTCTTTAAAGTGCATATCCTGGACCAAATTAGTTTTTTTTTTTATATGAAAGTATGTCCCTTTACACACTCATCCAGAAGGGTAATTTTGCACAAGGCCATCTGTCTACAGCAGAAAAACTAAAATAACAAAATGCGTCTGGAAAAATCCCAAGGGAGTCTGGAGCCAGATTCGTGACGTCACCTGCGGAAGCGCCAGCAGGCTGCGAGAGCTTGCGCGGTTTCAGTGCACAGCCTGTGTAGACCAAGTTTAACAGCTAGCGATTTTGCATTGAAATATGGAATTGTCACCTGAGCACAATGTTACTTCACCTTTGGATGAAGAATGGAATGTTGCGACACCCTCCTATGATACATCTGTTCACCATTTTAATAATTACGTGATAACGTTGAAGAAATTTGCAGAAAACCACCAGGTCGTTTTCTCATAAACAAACTAGCGCTGACGTAGGATTCAGAGAGAGGCATCCCGCACGTGACATCATGAAAATCAATGTTTGCCGGGAAATCCAAACGCCAAGTTTTTTCAGAGGCGGACCAATTCGCCTCAAATGGCTTGATTTCAACTGAATTTTTCTGGTATTGTGCAAGGTAAAAAAATTGCACAAAATGCAAAATGTGACAGATATTTGACCAAAGTTTAATATAAAATAGGAGAATTACATTGATCTTGCTCCTAAATTTACCCGTGATATGCACTTTAAAGCTACATGAGGTCATCATACGCATGCAGGGGTTGTATCAACGTGCAGGCCATAGCTATAATGGGGGGTCTTGATGACCAAGTGATGCATTTCTCTAATTACATTATACTTTTATCCAGAGCAACATACAAGTCCCTGACATACTCACAGAGAGCAACTGGGGGTTACAGTGGTGCTTGAAAGTTTGTGAACCCTTTAGAATTTTCTATATTTCTGTATAAATATGATCTAAAACATCAGATTTTCACACAAGTCCTAAAAGTAAATAAAGAGAACCCAGTTAAACAAATGAGACAAAAATATTATACTTGGTCATTCATTTATTGAGGAAAATGATCCAATACTACATATCTGTGAGTGGCAAAAGTATGTGAACCTTTGCTTTCAGTATCTGGTGCGACCCCCTTGTGCAGCAATAACTGCAGCTAAACGTTTCCAGTAACTGTTGATCAGTCCTGCACACCGGCTTGGAGGCATTTTAGCCCATTCCTCCATACAGAACAGCTTCAACTCTGGGATGTTGGTGGGTTTCCTCACATGACCTGCTCGCTTCAGGTCCTTCCACAACATTTCGATTGGATTAAGGTTAGGACTTTGACTTGGCCATTCCAAAACATTAACTTTATTCTTCTTTAACCATTCTTTGGTAGAACGACTTGTGTGCTTAGGGTTGTTGTCTTACTGCATGACCCACCTTCTCTTGCGATTCAGTTCATGGACAGATGTCCTGACATTTTCCTTTAGAATTCGCTGGTATAATTCAGAATTCATTGTTCCATCAATGATGGCAAGCAGATTGGATAAGGTTCTTATGCTGGAATGCAGTGTTTTCGTTTCTCTAAACATAACGCTTCTCATTTAAACCAAAAAATTCTATTTTGGTCTCATCTCTCCACAGAACATTTTTCCAATAGCCTTCTGGCTTGTCCACGTGATCTTTAGCAAACTGCAGACGAGCAGCAATGTTCTTTTTGGAGAGCAGTGGCTTTCTCCTTGCAACCCTGCCATGCGCACCACTGTTGTTCAGTGTTCTCCTGATGGTGGACTCATGAACATTAACATTAGCCAATGTGAGAGAGGCCTTCAGTTGCTTAGAAGTTACCCTGGGGTCCTCTGTGACCTCGCCGACTATTACACGCCTTTCTCTTGGATTGATCTTTGTTGGTCGACCACTCCTGGGGATGGTAACAATGGTCTTGAATTTCCTCCATTTGTACACAATCTGTCTGACTGTGGATTGGTGGAGTCCAAACTCTTTAGAGATGGTTTTGTAACCTTTTCCAGCCTGATGAGCATCAACAACACTTTTTCTGAGGTCCTCAGAAATCTCCTTTGTTCATACCATGATACACTTCCATAAACATGTTGTGAAGATCAGACTTTGATAGATCCCTGTTCTTTAAATAAAACAGGGTGCCCAGTCACACCTGATTGTCATCCCATTGATTGGAAACACCTGACTCTAATTTCACCTAGAGGTTTGCATACTTTTGCCACTCACAGATATGTAATATTGGATCATTTTCCTCAATAAATAAATGACCAAGTATAATATTTTTGTCTCATTTGTTTAACTGGGTTCTCTTTATCTACTTTTAGGACTTGTGTGAAAATCTGATGATGTTTTAGATCATATTTATGCAGAAATATAGAAAATTCTAAAGGGTTCACAAACTTTCAAGCATCACTGTAGCTGAACCATCACGTTTTTGGGGGTTTTTTTGTTTGGTTTTTTTAATATCCCTGACCTATGGTGTATAAATATTTGTATTAATAATAATAATAATAATAATAATTATTATTATTATTTTATTTTTTTAGGTATTGAAAATGTATGTCTCTTAGCTTGTTAGTCACAATTACATCCACATTTTGTTAGGAAATGAATCCAAAGCACTTTTATGCACAGTTTCCATTTATGTCACCAAAATACCATGGGGTATTGGTGGTAGGGTATTTTAGGGTTATTTATTTTAACATTGATTAACACTGTGTAAATAAAAAATGGCCTCTATGTTGATGCTTATGAAATATTATATAGTTAATGTACAACCCCGATTCCAAAAAAGTTGGGACAAAGTACAAATTGTAAATAAAAACGGAATGCAATGATGTGGAGGTTTCAAAATTCCATATTTTATTCAGAATAGAACATAGATGACATATCAAATGTTTAAACTGAGAAAATGTATCATTTAAAGAGAAAAATTAGGTGATTTTAAATTTCATGACAATAACACATCTCAAAAAAGTTGGGACAAGGCCATGTTTCCCACTGTGAGACATCCCCTTTTCTCTTTACAACAGTCTGTAAACGTCTGGGGACTGAGGAGACAAGTTGCTCAAGTTTAGGGATAGGAATGTTAACCCATTCTTGTCTAATGTAGGATTCTAGTTGCTCAACTGTCTTAGGTCTTTTTTGTCATATCTTCCGTTTTATGATGCGGCAAATGTTTTCTATGGGTGAAAGATCTGGACTGCAGGCTGGCCAGTTCAGTACCCGGGCCCTTCTTCTACGCAGCCATGATGCTGTAATTGATGCAGTATGTGGTTTGGCATTGTCATGTTGGAAAATGCAAGGTCTTCCCTGAAAGAGATGTCGTCTGGATGGGAGCATATGTTGCTCTAGAACAGGGGTGGGCAATTATTTTTTCCATGGGGCCACATGAAAAACAGAAAATTTTGTGGAGGGCCGGACCAAAAGGATGAACTAAATTCTGCATAATATTAATTGTATTTCTTTATATAAAGCAGTAAATAACATTTTTTTTACAAGCTGCTAAGACTGGTAAGAATATGGAAAAAACGAGGTTGCCTTACAAAAAAATGTCATTTATTCAATCAAATTTCCCAAAACAATGGTTAACAAAATGTGAACGTTTGTACCATTTTTTTCAGTCACATTCACCCGAAAACACAATAAAGACATCACAATATTGTCTTTCTACTCCAAATATCAAGCAAGATACATCATATTATAATAATGATGCCCACATTTGTAGTTTAATCACCTCATTTGGTGTTTTTCATTTGGTAATGCCGACTCAAATTGTAGTCTTTGAACACTGCGATCTGCTCTCCGCAAACTAAACACACGGCTTCATCTCTGACTTCAGTAAATAAATACTTAGCAGTCCATGTTTTGTTGAAAGCCCTGCATTTGGCATCTACCTTTCTTCTTTTTGCGGACATTTTGGGGGCTAAAGTCTTCTTGTGACCTGCTCGCAACAACTTCGATTCGGTGTAGGTATCAGATCTACAGATCGGCTCCGGCGCCTGCTAGTGACGTCACACTATGTGATTGGCTGGACCGTTTGAAGGATGACGTACAAGTTTGTGGTTGGTCTGGACAAATTACGGAAGTAGTTATCGCGGGATTAGGTTTCGTGGGATTTCATGTCATGCTCATGTTGCGCGCATTGCATTTTTGTTGAACACAACTTCAAAATAAAAGCAATGCACATTCAGTCCATGCATGAGGTAAAATTAGAAAATACGTTTATTTTGTAATTTCTAATTAACCTTACGCGGGCCGGTCAGAATGAACCAAAGGGCCAGATGCGGCCCGCGGGCCGTAAAATGCCCAGGTCTGCTCTAGAACCTGGATATACCTTTCAGCATTGATGGTGTCTTTCCAGATGTGTAAGCTGCCCATGCCACACGCACTAATGCAACCCCATACCATCAGAGATGCAGGCTTCTGAACTGAGCGCTGATAACAACTTGGATCGTCCTTCTCCTCTTTAGTCCGAATGACACGGCGTCCCTGATTTCCATAAAGAACTTCAAATTTTGATTCGTCTGACCACAGAACAGTTTTCCACTTTGCCACAGTCCATTTTAAATGAGCCTTGGCCCAGAGAAGACGTCTGCGCTTCTGGATCATGTTTAGATACGCCTTCTTCTTTGAACTATAGAGTTTTAGCTGGCAACGGCGGATGGCACGGTGAATTGTGTTCACAGATAATGTTCTCTGGAAATATTCCTGAGCCCATTTTGTGATTTCCAATACAGAAGCATGCCTGTATGTGATGCAGTGCCGTCTAAGGGCCCGACGATCACGGGCACCCAGTATGGTTTTCCGGCCTTGACCCTTACGCACAGAGATTCTTCCAGATTCTCTGAATCTTTTGATGATATTATGCACTGTAGATGATGATATGTTCAAACTCTTTGCAATTTTACACTGTCGAACTCCTTTCTGATATTGCTCCACTATTTGTCGGCGCAGAATTAGGAGGATTGGTGATCCTCTTCCCATCTTTACTTCTGAGAGCCGCTGCCACTCCAAGATGCTCTTTTTATACCCAGTCATGTTAATGACCTATTGCCAACTGACCTAATGAGTTGCAATTTGATCCTCCAGCTGTTCCTTTTTTGTACCTTTAACTTTTCCAGCCTCTTATTGCCCCTGTCCCAACTTTTTTGAGATGTGTTGCTGTCATGAAATTTCAAATGAGCCAATATTTGGCATGAAATTACAAAATGTCTCACTTTCGACATTTGATATGTTGTCTATGTTCTATTGTGAATACAATATCAGTTTTTGAGATTTGTAAATTATTGCATTCCGTTTTTATTTACAATTTGTACTTTGTCACAACTTTTTTGGAATCAGGGTTGTATTTACAGCTTATCTTAAGCCTAACAGTATAGTTGTATACAGTTAAAAGCTAGTATAGCCATAACCTAATGGTTAGAGAAACAGCTTTTGGAGCAAAAGGTTGTTGGTTTGATTCCCTGGACCAGCAGGAATGCCTGAAGTGCCCTTGAGCAAGGCACCTAACCCCCAACTGCTCCCCAGGCTGCTCTGGGTATGACTGATTAAGAACGTCTGCTAAATACCTGTTGTGCAATGTAATAATGTTTGTTACTAGCATTTAGGCCAGTGTCATATTGGATTTGCATAATTAGAGTAGCTGATACACCCATGTTCTCTTTATTGATCATTTCATAGTGCTTTCAGGTATTGTTAGTGACAGAATTCCAATAAGAGTAACTAAGCTTGATGTGATCTGAATGTATTTGACTTGCAAATACAGTATGTCTTCATTCCATTGTGGTCTCTGAAAAGCATTGCAGCACACACGCACATGTTGACAGGGTTACTTGACATACTTGCTAATCTGCTACTTGTGCCAGCAGCCGTTTAGAAAACTAAGCAAGCTACATTTCAGAGGCTTTGATTTCCTTAAAAAAAAAAAGAAACCAAAAAAAAGCCATCAGTATATGTATTTTGTTCTTGCATAATATTACATTTTTCCCTTCATCAGCTTCCAGACTCTAAAGGTCTTTACCACGGTATGGCCTGTTGTACTGAAACAAAACTGAATCTGTTTCTTAAAACCGGGGAATATATTAAACTGGAGAATTTATTATTACCACACAAAATCAGCACTAGAGTCAAGGTTTCTCTCGTAATGGATTTTCTCGATTTTGTATTATCATGATCATATGGAGCTTTTACATATTCATGCAGGAATCCCTACCACTGAAACTATATTAAAAACCTAATTACCCAGGCTAAATGCCCTTCTGAAATGCAATTTTATAATAATGTTAACATACATTAAAACTATGAAATAACATATCGAATTATGCAGCCTCCAAGTGAAACATGCGATATCAAAACAATTTTATATTACATTGTTTACCGTATTCTTGATGAAGCTTCTTGAAGTCTTCTCAACCAGCTTTTTTTCCAAAATAATCGGAGCTCCTGAGCTACTCACTGCTGAGTTCTGAAACAACACAACTTGTTCAGGGAACTGGTTGAATTTTAAGTAAAGCCACTTGTTTTCTTAAACGTCATCTCTGATATAAATTGGCATACACGGGCATTAATTTCACTATTTCTCAAATAGAAACATTTCAAATTTGATACGACATTATCCAAATGTAAATTATTGCATTCCGTTTTTTTCATAAAACAATGAAAAGTGCAAGTTCATGTGTCCAAACTTTTGACCAGTAGTGCAAGTTTGAAAAAGGAAAGAGAAGAAAAAAAAGGAACTGTGAAAATCTGACAGAAATAACATGAAGAGATTTTGATATGTTTTTCCTAAAAATAATTATTACTACAATAAATATACAGTGCCTTGAAAAAGTATTCATACCCCTTGAACTTTTTCACATTTTTCCACCTTACAACCACGAACTTAAAAGTTTTTTATTGAGATTTTATGTGATAGACCAACACAGAGTAGCACATAATTGTGAAGTGGAACGAAAATGATAAATGGTCTTCAAAATTTTAAACAAATAAAAATCTGAAAAATGTGGTGTGCATTAGTATTCAGCCCCCCAAGTCAATACTTTGTAGAGCCACCTTTTGCTGCAATTACAGCTGCAAGTCTTTTGTGGTATGTCTCTACCAGCTTTGCACATCTAGACACTGAAATTTTTGCCCATTCTTCTTTGCAAAATAGCTCAAGCTCAGCCAGATTGGATGGAGAGCGTCTGTGAACAGCAATTTTCAAGTCTTGCCACAGATGGTCAATTGGATTTAGGTCTGGACTTTGACTGGGCCATTCTAACACATGAATATTCTTTGATCTAAACCATTCCATTGTAGCTCTAGCTGTATGTTTAGGGTCACTGTCTTGCTGGAAGGTGAATCTCCTTCCCAGTCTCAAGTCTTTTGCAGCCTCCAACAGGTTTTCTTCCAGGATTGCCCTGTGTTTAGCTCCATCCATCTTCCCATCAACTCTGACCAGCTTCCCTGTCCCTGCTGAAGAAAAGCATCCCCATAGCATGATGCTGCCACCACCATGTTTCACAGTGGGGATGGTGTGTGCAGGGTGATGAGCAGTGTTAGTTTTCCGCCACACATAGCGCTTTGCATTTAGGCCAAAAAGTTCAACTTTGGTCTCATCTGACCAAAGCACCTTCTTCCACATGTTTGCTGTGTCCCCTACATGGCTTTTTATGCCTGTCTTTCAACAATGTCTTTCTTCTTGCCACTCTTCCAAAAAGGCCAGATTTGTGGAGTGTACGATTTATAGTTGTCCTGTGCAGAGATTCTCCCACCTGAGCTGTGGATTTCTGCAGCTCCTCCAGAGTGATCATGGGCCTCTTGGCTGCTTCTCTGACCAGTGCTCTCCTTGCTCGCTCTGTCAGTTTAGGTGGACGGCCATGTCTTGGTAGGTTTGCAGTTGTGCCATACTTTTTCCATTTTTGAATGATGGATTGAACAGTGCTTCTTGAGATATTCAGAGCTTGGGATATTTTTTTTATAACCTAACCCTGCGTTAAACTTCTCCAGAACTTTATCCCTGACCTGTCTGGTGAGTTGTTTGGTCTTCATGATGCTGTTTGTTCTTCAGTGTTCTCTAACAAACCACTGAGGCCTTCACAGAACAAGTCTATTTATGCTGAGAGTAAATTACACACAGTAGGACTATATTTACTAATTAGATGACTTCTGAAGGCAATTGATTGCACTGGATTGTATTTAGAGGTATCAGAGTACAGGGGGCTGAATACTAATGCACACCACATTTTTCAGATTTTTATTTGTTTAAAATTTTGAAGACCATTTATCATTTTTGTTTCACTTCACAATTATGTGCTACTCTGTGTTGATCTATCACATAAAATCTCAATAAAAAAACTTTTAAGTTCGTGGTTGTAAGGTGGAAAAATGTGAAAAAGTTCAAGGGGTATGAATACTTTTTCAAGGCACTGTAAGTAAATACAAATAATTTAACTCATATGTCAGTTAGGTTTCAATTAAGTTTTTAGGGGTAGGGTATGTTCTCATATTGTAAAGGAAGTAATGAATATTCTCATGAGTATGTCCTCCTACGTTGGTTGTGGCATTTGAGAAAATATGCTCGGGGTCATCTATTGTATAAAAGGTCATAAATGTTCATGCAGGTTGTAATGAAAAACACATTTATTAGGCAGTCTAATAGTGGTTGGCATTCCCCTGAATAATGTCTCTTTATCTCTACACCCACACAAGTGCAGTTTATGAGAAACAAAAACTGAAATAAAAAAACAAACAGTGAGAACTAGTGGGAACAAGCCACATGTCCCCATTTGACCTCAAGGCCACAACTTTCAGATATTTCTTGGTCGCCACCAAGATTAAAAGAAATCTCTCTCTCTCTCTCTCTCTCTCTCTCTCTCTCATACCTTTTCATCAGAGAAAAAAGAGACTTACTATAAAAAGAGACGTTTAATTATGTGAAGATCTTTTGTCTCTAATATGAGGTCTTGTTGAGTGTGCAGCTTTCTTCTTGGAATGTTTTGTATGAGCCTTGACTGGACATACAGTAATCATTTATTCATATCCTGTTAAACCGAGTTAAAAAAAAAACTATAAGAGCAGTTCAGTTTGTTAGCAAATTAAACAAGTAAAAATAGCACCTAAAAATTAAACCATCTTTCTTATGCAATTCAATAAAGTTGTGAGATAAATTAATAACATAACATTAGCAGTCATTAATCTTGTCTGGGTATTCACATGTTAACCCTATAAATATGACTTATGCATTATACATTTTTATGAGAAGAACTGAAAATATTCATATGTACAGTACCAGTCAAATGTTTGGAGACCCCTTCTAATTCAGTGTTTTTTCTTTATTTTTATTAATTAAAAGTCACTTCATGTGTTAAAGTAATGATGGATGTCGTTTCTCTTTACTTAGTGTAGTTGAGCGGTTCTTGACACAATATGGATTACTACAGTTGTGGCATAGGGATATTTACTGTATTTTTTTTATTATTTACCATTTGATCTCAAATGCATTAAAGCGAGACGGCCTTTCGATTTCATAAAATCAGTGAAATTTAGTTCCCTCTGAAATTTTGTCATTATGACAATGTTTATTTCTGTAATATCTCACAAAATATCAGGCCATTCTGTGGCTGGGAAGTTATTTAATTTGAAGGGATTCCCTAGCAAATAATGTGCATGAAATCACTCGCTTCGTGCAGTCAAGCAGACCGAGGAAGTCCGTGTGCGCATGCGCAGATTTACCTTTGACCCTGCACTGACAGTTACATTATTCTGTCGCAGTGTTGTAGTCGAGTCACTAAACCTCGAGTCCAAGTCCAGTCTCGAGTTCCCAGTCTTCAAGTCCGAGTCAAGTACAAGTCATTAAAAAAAATTTTGAGTCGAGTCCACTACCGATCCAAGTCAAGTCCGAGAACAAAACTCCAATTGCACCATTTGACTAGCCTGGCAAGCCAGACTAAATGTGAATATTTAGTCTGGCCTCGATCCGTAGACATTTCCGAAGGGTGTGGGAGGAACAACCCACTGTCTTTCAAACTGTCTCTGTGCGTATAGGCCAACGCTCTGACCAATCAGCGCAACTGTGACGTAGTCAGAGCGACAGAAAGCAGTGGGGGAGACCTTGAAATAAATAATTTTTCAAAATGCGTATTAATTAATAAACAGGTTCTAGATATTAAGAAGTTTGGAGATAATGACCACAAGTTTGGAGTCTGTACAACATACACTCATTTTTTTTCCAAGTGTTTTTCAAGGGTTTGCTTAAACTGTTTTTGAGAGTTTTTATTTAGTGGTGTTTGGTGAAATAATTTCCCTTAAATTTAAAATAACGGGAAAATAAGAAACAATCAAAAAGTAATGTTTCAAAGCTGTTTATTAATTCTTCGTACTGCACAAACTAGCCCCATCCTTTTGGCTACCAGCGGAGCCAGCTGGTAGATCAGACTTTTGCCATAGCCGGTCGGCAAAACAGCGAAAACGTCCTTCTTGAAAAGGAATGAGCGGAGAGCCTCTTCCTGCTCATGTTTCAACGAAAACTCCAAGTCTAATTCTTCTAAAACTGATTCCAAAGCGGAGTCAAACGTGCGCTGTTCACTAGCTGTAGTCATCTTTCCTGCTGTGCTTTCTCCAGCGTCGCGCAGCTATGTCGTCACTCCTGCAAAAGCCTGTCCAAAGAATCCAAACAAACCTTGCGTTGTGATTGGCGGGCACGATTTGATGCCCGGGGTGTTTTTGTTTATATGGTGTGAGGCTAGACCCACTCGCTAGGCAAAAATATTTTTGGCCGCTAGGCGGGTGGGTCTAGTTTACTAGGCTACCATTTGACGGTAGCTGTTTTAGTGCCATTAAGATAAGTCTTTATTGTCATTGGCACTTTTCCAAAGGTACAACGAAATTGAAGGTGCTGTTGACTCATTATGAGTTATAGAAAAAATAAGAACAAATAAAGTATAAAAATAAATATTAAAGTATACAGAATTGCACTGGTAAAATAGTATAAACAGAATATAAACAGAATTGTATTGATTCTGTATGTACACAGATTGCACTGATAAGAAAAAAATATATGTGTGTGTGTCTCTCTCTCTCTCTCTCTCTCTCTCTCTATATATATATATATATATATATATATATATATATATATATACACACACACATACATATACACACACAAATTGCACATTGGGGATAGGGCCAAGAATAGTCCTATTGCACATTTGAGTTTAAAGCCATGATTGCTTTGGGATAGAAACTGTTTTTTAGGCTACATCCACACGACAACGGCAACGAGATTTTTTTTTTAAGTATCGCGTCCACATGGGCAACGGATCAGTAAAATATCAGGTACATATGGCAACGCAACGCTTGCAGAAAACGATGCAATACACATGCCACACCTCTACGTGCGCTGTAAGACGGTCCCATCGGAGACACCAGAACAATAGAAGAAGTAGACGCATGCGCATAAACCCCTTCTTCTGTAGCATCAGCCACATAAAGTTTTGATTATTAATCAGTAGTGTAAAATAGTATCTGTTGTCTAAGACACTTATTTATATTTCATATTAAAACGTCTATGTAAATTAATACATAGAAAGCCTGGCCAGGTGCTGAACATTCTTCTGCCTTCACTTTAAGAGAAATTCAGGGCGAGCATGAGCCTAGGTTCTTCCCTGTCATTCACCCTGTCACTGTCACACGCTCACACCTTCTCACTCCCTATCCTATGGATATAGTCCCTTTAAATCACGTGCTCGTTTTTTGAATGGAGACGCGGAAAGAGGAATGAACGGGGGTAGATGGAGAGAGAGAGGAATGAATGGGGGTAGATGGAAGCCGGTACACCAACATTCTGATATCCTCCAGAATTCTTTAATGGTCCGGAATAAATTGAATGCTACACGTTGATGGATTACTTTGTTGTTCTACGCCCTTTTTGAGGAATGTATTGTCAGACTTAAACCAACATCTGAAGAGGTGAGATCGCTCCTTTTTTTTTCCCCTATGTTTGCTGGCGGGATTGTTTTTGTTTTTGGAAAGCGCACGGGCGGTGCACGGTTTGGTACTGCTTCCGCAGTGTTTGGACTAAAGACTCTGCCCTAAGGGCTATTCTCTCACTCACTCTCTCTCTCTCTCTCTCTCTCTCTCTCTTTGCACCATTACACAATAAATATTCACAGTGAAAATATTTTGTAAGCGCATTCCATGAACCAAGTTATAGGATTTGTTGACAACTCGCATCGAGTTCGTTACACTTCTACCCGGCGTGAAGCACTCACAGTCATGTGGTTGTGACGTCATCGTAAACAAATCCGTTCTACTCATCCAGACGACTTCGCAACGGCGCCGTTGCCAGATTTTTTCACTCTGGAACCCGTTCTCAAAAGATTTCATTGTGGGGCACCCAAAATGCCGGTGCCGTGTGGACGCCAGGCCGAAACGATAAACAATTTTATCAGATTCACCTGAATCCGTTGCCGTGTGGACAGGGCCTTAGGCAGTTTGTCCTGGTTTTCATTGCTCTGTATCTCTTGCCTGATGGCAAAAGCTGGAAGAGACTATGACTGGGGTGTGAAGAGTCTTTTGAAATGTCCATTGCTTTCCTGAGGTGTAAAATCTGTTCCAGGGTGGGGAGGGGTCAGCCTATTGTTTTCTCTGCTGCCCTAACGACCCTATGGAGCGCCTTCTTCTCTGAGGACGTGCAGCTGCCGTACCATACACACAGTCCGTACGTGAGCACACACTCTATGGAGCAGTGTTAGAAGGCCCGGAGCAGATTTTGGGGGAGACAGTTCTTTCTGAGGATTCTCAAAAAGTATAGTCTCTGCTGCGCCTTCTTCAGCAGCTCCTTGGTGTTGGCACTCCAGGTTACGTCGTTCTCCAGCTCAATGCCAAGAAACCTGGCATTGAGCCCCGCCAATGATGAGTGGCTGGATGTCAGTTTTGTTTTTCCTAAAGTCAATAACCAGCTCCTTTGTTTGGGTGGTGTTGAGGAGCAGATTGTTGACTTTGCACCACTCTGACAGCTGCTCCACCTCGTCCCTGTATGCCAGCTCACCCCCCTCACCGAGCTGAAGTCCACAAAGAGCATTCTGATGTAACTCCCCTGCTGCTCCAAGTGGGTCAGTGCAGCATGAAGTGCTGTGAATACAGCATCCTCCGTGGATCTCTTTGCTTTGTAAGCAAATTGAAGAAGGTCCAGCTCAGCAGGCATTAGTTTGTTCCTGAACATGACGTATGAACAGGTGAATGTGGTTCTCTTTGTCAGGGAGTGTGAAGTATTCTGTCAGAGATGGTTGGGAGATGGATGTAGGTGCAGAAGGTGCGTTTATTAATACAAGTGAAGACAGGTAAACAATCCAGAACAGCAGGTAAAATTGTTAAACAGTGAAACAGGCAATAGGTCGAGCGAGGCACAAACAGGCTATCGTAGACTCGGCAGAATCAAAGACAAGAAACAGGAAATCAGGGATCAGGAAACCAAACAAGGAAATAAGGCTCCGTAATGTGTCAGCAATGCAACTTAATACTTTGTAAAGTAAGTGTGTTTTCATAGTTTTTATATCGGCGCGCTGATTGCGTATTAATCCTGTGCAGTTGCGAGTCGTTTATGGTGCGCGTGAGAGTCTGCTTGGCGTGCACGCTGTCCGGATTGTGGCCGAGAGTTTATCTGATGCACGAGCCAAGGTGCACAGGTGTGACACTCTTGCACGAAATTAGTACAAAAATGAATGTAGATATAAATATCTCATGCCAAATTATGGCATGTTACAAAAAAATAAAGAAAAAATCAGAGTCCTCATCTCCAATTCACGAGTCCAAATGCAGTTAATGCACGAGTCTGAGTCATCAGTGCTCAAGTCCAAGTTGAGTCACGAGTCCTTAAAATTACGGCACGAGTCGGACTCGAGTACTACAAGCCTGTTTTGTCGCTAAACGAACAGCTGATCACACCGAAGTGCTTGCTGACCACCGATACTAGTTTGGTCCTGCGTTTCCTTTCCTTTGCAACATAACATCTTTTCTTCTCGCTTTCCGTTACTGTAGTCAGTCTTTCACGTTTCATTCGCACACTCACATCCTCCATTTTCCTCTCCTGTTTCAAATTTGTATCCCATAATGCCTTGTGCGAACGCGGAAAACCCACCATGTGATGCATGACGTAGTATCTTGAATTGGGTCATGGTGAAGCAGGAAAAAGTAGTGGAGAATTTAAGGCCACGTGGCCCTAAATTCATTAATTGTTCTATTAAAAAAAAAACAACTAATAAAATTGGAAGTCTGTGATTTGAATTTAGTAGCTTTCGGTCCACTAAACAAAAATAATTGGGTGTGAGGGAAAATTATTTTGATGACCAACACTTGAAAATCTGCCTTTAAGAAGGCAAGAAATTGCACTAATTCACTTTTGACGAGGCACGCTTGTTAAATGAAAAGCATTCCAGGTGACTACCTCATGATGGTAATTAAGCTAATGCCAATAGTGTGCAAAGCGCCATCAAGGTCAACGCTGGTTACTTTGAAGAGTCTAAAATATGAAACATATTTTGTTTAACACTTTTTTTTTGCCACATAATTCCCGATATATGTTCCATATGATATTTCATAGTTTTGATGTCTTCTATATTGTTCTACAATGTACAAAATAGTCAAAATACAGAAAAACCTATGAATGAGTGAGTGTGTCCAAACTTCTGACTGGTTGAGGAAGTTCAGTATGGTTTGTATGGTGGGGAAGAGCCGTCACATGCCGTAGTGAAATCTTTGTTGCATTTACAGGTTTTGACAGAAATGAAGTTCTACTTCCTCATGGCAGTGTGCAATCATGAACACTATATTCCACTGAACCTGCCCATGGCGTTTGGCCGTACCAAGCTACAGAGAGTCCAGGGTACGTTTCGCAATTTCCAACAGTTCTCTTAAGTGTATTGTTACTACTCTATACTTCACTCCTCCAACCCTCTCCACCTTTCTCCCCAACCCTTACTCTCCCTGACCTGCACATTGACATCATTCTAACTACAAGCACTGACCTCTACAGCTTTATACCCACATGCCAAAATGTGCATAACTAACTGGAATATTTCTGTAGACTTTGCATAACATCTCTTAAAACTTAACTTTATTTCAGAATATTGATATCATATCCCTTTTCAGTGTGGTCATGGAAATAATATCTATATCCATAGCCTTAAAGTGTGGGCCTGGAAAAAAAAAACACTTTTACTCAAATTCCTCCACTGTACCATTTTCTAATATAGGCATAAGATTGTAACTATCAGATGTTTCATAGATGCAAAAATACATATGAAAGTCTTTTACTAGATGAACAGGTTGATATCAGAGCCAGTGATATTGTATACACTACCAACGATGATCTTATCAAACAATGCTTTTACATAGCCAAGCTGAATTTGCATCCGCAGCTAGTTAAGCAATAAATCATGTGACATTTGACCAGTTTGAACACACATTGTCACTTCCTTCACTGCACAATACCCTCTTTTTTCATTCTGTCTTTTTTTCTGTTTGTTTTTGCTCATGATCAGATTTTATTTCATACGCGGCGGAGTGTTTTGGCATCATAGGTAGGTGGTGCCGGCGAATGTCAATGTGAAACACGTCCGGGCTGCCTTTATAACCACACTAACTAGCTAGCCACTTTCTTGCAATAGCCATTATCATGCTTGAACATCTAACTGTCATTGCATCTGACATTTCAGGCCTGGGCCTGTGCTTTTTCTGCCTAATTTATAAAGCTGAAATCCAGTAGTGCATTATGCCCTTTTTTAAATGAATGAATAGTTCTAAATGGATGTTTAAGTGCTTTTATGTATGTTATTGCTACAAATAAATGCACTTCCTCACAGGTAGTCACCACCTGTCTTCGTTACACTCTTATCTCCCTCGTGCCCTCTGGATTGTATGACTGAATTTCAGTGCACAGAAGGATCTTGTGTGAATCAGTGATTTCTCTTTATGTTGTGCTGGAGAAACAAAATACAGGGTTAGTCAAAATTATATTTACACTTACAGTGGTGCTTGAAAGTTTGTGAACCCTTTAGAATTTTCTATATTTCTGCATAACTATGACCTAAAACATCATCAGATTTTCACACAAGTCCTAAAAGTAGATAAAAAGAACCCAGTTAAACAAATGAGACAAAAACATTATACTTGGTTATTTATTTATTGTTCGTGCCATGATACACTTCCACAAACATGTGTTGTGAAGATCAGACTTTGATAGATCCCTGTTCTTTAAATAAAACAGGGTGCCCACTCACACCTGATTGTCATCCCATTGATTGAAAACACCTGACTCTAATTTCACCTTCAAATTAACTGCTAATCCTAGAGGTTCACATACTTTTGCCACTCACAGATATTGGATCATTTTCCTCAACAAATAAATGACCAAGTATAATATTTTTGTCTCATTTGTTTAACTGGTTTCTCTTTATCTACTTTTAGGACTTGTGTGAAAATCTGATGATGTTTTAGATCATATTTACAACCCCGATTCCAAAAAAGTTGCGACAAAGTAAAAATTGTAAATAAAAACGGAATGCAATAATTTACAAATCTCAAAAACTGATATTGTATTCACAATAGAACATAGACAACATATCAAATGTCGAAAGTGAGACATTTTGAAATTTCATGCCAAATATTGGCTCATTTGAAATTTCATGACAGTAACACATCTCAAAAAAGTTGGGACAGGGGCAATAAGAGGCTGGAAAAGTTAAAGATACAAAAAAGGAACAGCTGGAGGACCAGATTGCAACTCATTAGGTCAATTGGCAATAGGTCATTAACATGACTGGGTATAAAAAAAGCATCTTGGAGTGGCAGCGGCTCTCAGAAGTAAAGATGGGAAGAGGATCACCAATCCCCCTAATTCTGCACCGACAAATAGTGGAGCAATATCAGAAAGGAGTTCGACAGTGTAAAATTGCAAAGAGTTTGAACATATCATCATCTACGGTGCATAATATCAAAAGATTCAGAGAATCTGGAAGAATCTCTGTGCGTAAGGGTCAAGGCCGGAAAACCATACTGGATGCCCGTGATCTTCGGGCCCTTAGACGGCACTGCATCACATACAGGCATGCTTCTGTATTGGAAATCACAAAATGGGCTCAGGAATATTTCCAGAGAACATTATCTGTGAACACAATTCACCGTGCCATCCGCCGTTGCCAGCTAAAACTCTATAGTTCAAAGAAGAAGCCGTATCTAAACATGATCCAGAAGCGCAGACGTCTTCTCTGGGCCAAGGCTCATTTAAAATGGACTGTGGCAAAGTGGAAAACTGTTCTGTGGTCAGACGAATCAAAATTTGAAGTTCTTTATGGAAATCAGGGATGCCGTGTCATTCGGACTAAAGAGGAGAAGGACGACCCAAGTTGTTATCAGCGCTCAGTTCAGAAGCCTGCATCTCTGATGGTATGGGGTTGCATTAGTGCGTGTGGCATGGGCAGCTTACACATCTGGAAAGACACCATCAATGCTGAAAGGTATATCCAGGTTCTAGAGCAACATATGCTCCCATCCAGACGATGTCTCTTTCAGGGAAGACCTTGCATTTTCCAACGTGACAATGCCAAACCACATACTGCATCAATTACAGCATCATGGCTGCGTAGAAGAAGGGTCCGGGTACTGAACTGGCCAGCCTGCAGTCCAGATCTTTCACCCATAGAAAACATTTGGCGCATCATAAAACGGAAGATACGACAAAAAAAGACCTAAGACAGTTGAGCAACTAGAATCCTACATTAGACAAGAATGGGTTAACATTCCTATCCCTAAACTTGAGCAACTTGTCTCCTCAGTCCCCAGACGTTTACAGACTGTTGTAAAGAGAAAAGGGGATGTCTCACAGTGGTAAACATGGCCTTGTCCCAACTTTTTTGAGCTGTGTTGTTGCCATGAAATTTAAAATCACCTAATTTTTATCTTTAAATGATACATTTTCTCAGTTTAAACATTTGATATGTCATCTATGTTCTATTCTGAATAAAATATGGAATTTTGAAACTTCCACATCATTGCATTCCGTTTTTATTTACAATTTGTACTTTGTCCCAACTTTTTTGGAATTGGGGTTGTATGTACAAATATAGAAAATTCTAAAAGGTTCACAAACTTTCAAGCACCACTGTATGTGCAAGATGATTTACAGGACAGTATCTACCTGTTCGCCATCGTGTTCAACACACAAAAACCAGCGAGCAGCAGTACCATTTAAAGCCCGGGCACACATTTTTTGGGGAATAGATGATACCACAGACCTTATTCTGTCTTTGAGGTCATTTGATATCACAAACTTTCCTGCTATACACGCGCTCCTTCACCATACCCCATAACCAGAACTCACAGGGCGTCAAATCAGGGGAGTGTGGAGGCCACAGCAATGGTCCACCACGACCTATCCATCGATCTGGAAATGTATGGCCGAGATCTGGCCCATGGCATACATCTATATGCAGGAGAAAAATAATCCATTAGTGTTAACATAATTTTGACTAACCTTGTATAGAGCTGGCCGTGGAATTTTAGCATACAGAAAAGAAAAAAAAACAGCACACAGATAACCAGAAAGACTGCTGTGTGCTCGGGGAGATCCTGCTGCATAAAACACAAGTTCTTTCTGAAACTCATGGTTTTGTTGTTGCACAGGGTTGGGGAATTGCAGTTGGATCATCTTCCAGAGAGACACAAGTTAATTTTTTTTGGTTTGAAACTGTGTTTTCAAACACCAAGAAACACCACACATTTCACAATCACAATCTGTGTCTTGATGCTTGAGGAAAGATCTATTGTCTGATGTACTGCTTATTTGTAACACGTAGACAAAAAGCTTGAAGTGCTTATTACTTGAACAACATCTTTAAGAGTGCTACTTTACAGTACTTGATTTTTAGAAGTGATATGAATTTAGTTGTTAATACTGTTTGTAACATTGATAATATAAGTAAAACTAATAACATTTTGCAGACCAGAGTCTGGAGTATAGCCTTACTGAGGACTACTGCAGGAACCATTTCCTGGTGGGGCTGTTACTGCGAGAGGTAGCCGAGGGCTTGCAGGGGAATCCGGACATCAGGCAACTGGCTGTAACTGTTCTGAAGAATTTGATCATTAAACATGCCATGGATGACAGATACACATCTTACAAGGCAAGTAGTAGCTGTTCGTGTTGGCTGTTTCCTTCTGGAAATAAGGACTACTGGGGCTGTATTCAGAGTTGGTGTCTTAATTCAGCAATTTAAGCACAAAAAATTTAATATTTACAAGAGAGAAAGTTCAGATTATGCAAATCACCTGCGTGTAGTTCACACTTTCAAGGTTTTTTATAATAATAATAATCTCTCATCTCATTATCTGTAGCCGTTTTATCCTGTTCTACAGGGTCGCAGGCAAGCTGGAGCCTATCCCAGCTGACTACGGGCGAAAGGCAGGGTACACCCTGGACAAGTCGCCAGGTCATCACAGGGCCGACACATAGACACAGACAACCATTCACACTCACACCTACGGTCAATTTAGAGTCACCAGTTAACCTAACCTGCATGTCTTTGGACTGTGGGGGAAACCGGAGCACCCGGAGGAAACCCACGGGGACACGGGGAGAACATGCAAACTCCGCACAGAAAGGCCCTCGCCGGCCACGGGGCTCGAACCCGGACTTTCTTGCTGTGAGGTGACAGCGCTAACCACTACACCACCGTGCCGCCCCTAATAATAATAATAATGCCTTTGATTAAGATTCTCTCTCTCCTGGGCCCTGTACTACGAAGCGGGTTTTCTGGCTTACCAGGGTAACTTCGAGAGTAACTTGATCACGTGCAGCGTAACTTCCCGATTAACCCATACTACGAAAGTTGGCTATGTTCAAACCGAGGTATGCTGCCATGGCAACTTGCGCTGCATCTCAAACCTGCTCGTCTCAGGTTATGTTCTTGGTTAACCTGAGGTTTCCGATTAACCACACCCTTTTTAAACGCCACCTCTCCACCGACATTTCCTCTAGAGACAATGCCAGCGTACCTGGATGACCCGTGCGATATCGGAGCGCAGATTAGAGATGGGATTTATGGCTCTTTGATGGGATCCGCATCTTTGTGACCCGTTCTTTGAAAAGAGCCGTTCAAAAGACTGGCTCATTTGGCTCTTTTTAAATATTTATTCAGTTTTAAGAAGACAGCGTCTAAAGAAGCCAGATCCCTCTGCTTAGACAGTGACATCAATATTTCTGGACATACCTTTTATATAAAGCAACCTAGACTTACATTATTGTAACCCCTAAACGCTCATAAATAACCATTAAAAAACAATGAGGGCCTCAATGAATGTCCATGCAGAACGACTTTTCTGTAAAAAAAAAAAAAAAGAACCCACTCAAGAACATGGTTACCAAGAACGCAAGAATATTTTATAGAAAAACACTTGTTTTACAAAAATATTTAAGTCTGCGATACAAAATAGATACAACTACAATAAATATAACACAAGAACTAGTTATCACACAAGAACATTTTAATAGAAAAAAACAAACTTTCTATATTAAAAATATTGAAATTGTAACAAAAATAGATACACCTAAACAGTCAGATAAATAGATAAAGTTATAACAAGAACAAGATTATTTTAATAGGAAAAAACAAACTATTAATGCAAAAAATATATCTCTAGCCACTTTATCCTTCTACAGGGTCGCAGGCAAGCTGGAGCCTATCCCAGCTGACTACGGGCGAGAGGCGGGGTACACCCTGGACAAGTCGCCAGGTCATCACAGGGCTGACACATAGACACAGACAACCATTCACACCTACGGTCAATTTAGAGTCACCAGTTAACCTAACCTACATGTCTTTGGACTGTGGGGGAAACTGGAGCAAACCCACGCGGACAACATGCAAACTCCGCACAGAAAGGCCCTCGCCGGCCCCGGGGCTCGAACCCAGGACCTTCTTGCTGTGAGGCGACAGCGCTAACCACTACACCACCGTGCCGCCTGCAAAAAATATATTATTAGAAAAATAGATACAACTAGACAAACAGATAAATAAATAAAATACACAAAAATAGAACAAACAAAATGACGATAGAATAAATTAAATGAACGTCCGTGCAAAGTAGTTTTCCCACAATATTATCATTAATATCACACAACAACATTATAAACTATATACAAAACAATTTGAACTATTAGGCAAACAGATAAAACTTGAATAAATAAAAGACAAATGAATGCTTGCTTGCGCACACACACACACCATTATGAATGATGTTTTTATATTTCATTTTCACCTGTTGCCAGGTGTGTTTGGCACTGCTGTTGCCTCTGAAATGTTCACAGGACATACACCAACTTAGTCAAAGGGACTGAACAGTCAGTCATCCTAATTCATGTGACTCTGTGCACATATCAGCTTAAGTAGGCTACTCCATGAATTTACCACACCAAATTTTATTCAGGATTTTTCAGACATTAAACAAGCTATGTATGACTGGGGCCACGTCAAAGGACCATTTTCTGTGACTTGTGATTGATCATGAAGCTTCCTCTCATCCTATACTTCTGTTCTGGAGCATGTAGAAGGGAGAATGTACTTACGCATTTACCCAATCGGCATTATGACAGCGCATTCTTCCTCCGTGAAGTACAGCGACCGTGCCATTGTGAACAGTGGTGATTTGCGCTGATAACCTGCCCTTTAACGTGAACGCACATTAACCCTGATTAGGTTAAACCAGGTTCAACAAATCAACTTCATAACTGGCGTCGTAGTACCGTTTAACCCCAAACAAGATAACCAGGTTTTGTCAACCCCGGTTTAGCGGGGGAACCCTGGGTTACTTCTGGGTAGGTTAACCTCCGTTCGTAGTACAGGGCCCTGATGTCCTGTTGGTGAAAAACGTTTTGTAGGCTTTAAAATGACACCACAATTAATTCACTAGTGTCATATTTATCTTTTTGGCTCAGCCTTTGAATGAAGCCCCTAGACGCACCTGGCTGCCTATATGTGCACTGTATGTTTAAACCCTTTGGTGACTGACCCCTTGAAAATGGTTCCTCCAGGAACCATTAAACGTTTTTAAACGTTTCAGTTGTCAAGACAATGGAAAAACTAAAATACAAGAGCATTTTGTTTTGTGCACAAGAGCATTGTGATGTATCTTTCTGTTTTTGTATTTTAGTTTTTCCGTTGTCTTGACAACTGAAACGTCATCGTTCCTGGAGGAACCATTTTCAAGGGGTCAGTCACCAAAGGGTTTAACCGAGTTCAAGTGTGTTTAAGAATGTGCTGTAAGCTGGTCAGTGGCATGCCAGCTTCAGGTAGCAAGCGGTCTGGAGCACAGCTTTTGCTACGTCAGTTCGAATCCTGGCGTCGATGTATTTCTGTGCGGCCTATTTATTCTATTATGTACCATAGCGTCTATGTCCCAATCAGAAAAAGGCTGAGCTCAGACCTGCACGGGTCTCTAGTTATTGCCTCAGCCTTTGAATGAAGCCCCTAGAGGCACCTGGCTGCCTGTATGTGTATGTTTAACCGAGTTTGAGCTTGTTTAAGAATGTAAGATGGTCATTGATGTTCCAGCCTGAGGTAGCGATTCCACAGTTGTGGTGTGGCGCCACTGCATACTGATTATGCAAGTGTCATGTTGCATAACCTCAATTCATGATGTAATCCTCCATGGCTGAGTGGTCTAGCGTGCTATCCAGGAACAGTCCAGGTTTTGCAATGTTGGTTCAAATCCTGGTATTGACATATTTCTGAGTAGGCTATTTTTTTCTATTTATGTACCATAGCTTCTGTTCCCAATCAGAAAAAGGCTGAGTCAGACCTGCACATGTCTCTAGTTATTAATATAATACTGGCCTTAAATGTCAATGTTTGAGTGTATTTACAGTCCAAAATATGAATTTGAGCTTGACATAGTGTAATACATCATTACACTGCCAACATCAGACTTAGCACTGCTCCTTATTTAAGCCAATATAGACCCCTTCGCATGTTTGTAAACAAACCGTCCGTTGCCAGGATGTGCGCGCAGCCTGGACTCAGAAACAATGGCGCTGCCCATAGACCGGCATTATGAGCTGTCAGATTATGCAAAACAATTGTCGTTACAAGATCGAGAATGCTACATAAATAAGTTAACTCTAACAAGTGGACATCGCCTACCGGATCCGTATTTAATTAAAGAGTGGACGGACGATGTTAGTAAGTTCCCTGGTATACAATGGCCAGATATATACTCGTACCTTATTGACAAGACTTCAGTGTACACCCACGAAAAACTTCATGCCTACAAGTCTTTAGACGCATATGATTATGTTATGTGCGGGTATGTACAGAACGTGTTTTACACTGAAATTGATGAAAACTTCTGTGCTCTGAAGTCAAAAATCTTACCAAGTCAGCGTCAAGGTCAGAAGGTTGCTATGTATGAAGCCTGGGTGGTATACAACAAACTGGAAGGCTACGTTTTGACAGCCAATTGCACATGTATGGCAGGGTAAGTAATCTCCTACAAACAAAATTGCATGCAAAGCTAAGTTAACATGCTAACAATATTCATTACATTGTGTAA
The DNA here is from genome assembly GCF_027579695.1 of Neoarius graeffei. Lineage (NCBI taxonomy): Eukaryota > Metazoa > Chordata > Actinopteri > Siluriformes > Ariidae > Neoarius > Neoarius graeffei. Next base: position 52,937,623 of record NC_083569.1, on the reverse strand, counting down.
CTATGACCCAGCTAATCAGACAAACGTTACCAAAGTATTTTGCTACATCAATAAACGAAGACTAGAAAGAATAAAAAAGAAAGATTTAATAAATAGCCTGATCTTACCTGTGATGAAGTGGGTGCTGCAAACCCGCGCATTTTTGATAGTGCTTTCATCCCAGTCTACACGTTTGATGGCTTGTAGCCATAGATGTCGGCGATTTTTTTTGGAATGGGTGAGATCCTGCTGGATTTCTGTACATTTTAACCCCATCACTGCTACGATTCTGACACCCGACAACACAACAACTAGGCATTTCTTCCAAATATTTCTTCTCGTCTGTACCGTCGCTGAGTCTTTTTTGGGTCCAGGCTGCGCGCGCAATTTCCTCTTACGTATGAATGACGTTTACTGCGAAGGGGTCTATTGTGAGAATTGGATTTAAGGATTTAAGTCTGACCGTAGGTGCTAAAGAAGGCAACTGGACTTGCTTGAAATTCTTGAAGAAGTTTCACCTCTCATCCAAAAGGCTTCTTCAGTTCTGTCTGACTAGTGGGACGTTCCAGGTATTTATCCTCTTGTGGACCAAAAGCAAACCTAAGGGGAGTCGTTGAGGTCATATAGGTCGTTGACACACTCAGTCATCCTGTAGGTGTTGGGGTCACTGGAGGCTGGGTGTGAACAGTCAGTACATTTACATGCACATCCAAATCGAGCTGCTGTCGGTAATCGAGCAAAGGGTCCCAGCAGGGGTGCCAGAGAAATCCAATCCTACATGCACACAAGGAAATCGAGCTATTGTGTGAGGTACATTGTGCACCCGAGCCACAGGTGGCACTACACGCCCCATCGTATTGGTACACTTCCGGTTGTCGTCATGAAGAAGAGCTATTCAAGAGTGTAAACAAAGTTATCAGTTCCGTGTTCTCCATTGCGCATTTTTCTCCCGTCCATGAATTTTAATATATTCAACTCCTTAAGCTGAATGAGCATGAACTCTGTCTCCTCATTGCTCCAGAAGTGCACGTTTCTGCTCGCCATTTTCTCTTCTTCGTTTGTTCCTCCTGACCTCTTCTGCTGCTCGCTACTACTGTTGTCATGCCGACCGAGGCTGTTGTGTTTCCCGCTTGTGGTCTCGTCACTCGTCACTTCCGGAAGGGGCAGTGCTGAAGTAAGTAGCTCGACTACATAGCTCGATAGGGTATACATGCACTAAGTAGCTCGGCAAAAATCGCATAATCTAGGTCGTGTAGCTCGATTACGAGAAATCAAGTTCGGTTCAATTTCAGCCTAGCTAAGGTGTTTCCATGGCATTTAGAACTTCGATTTCAGTCGAGCAACGGCAGAAATTCGATTTTCTCTATGTGCATGTAAACGCACTGATTGTTAGTAGCCTAGAGGGTCATTAGGGTGATCTGTGGCTCGTTTGCTCTCTCTGCCATCATGTGAGTCATTGAAGTCAGCTGAGTCTTGGTGTGGATGTGTATTCAGTTTTCTGGGAAGTGTGCCAAGGACTGCATTGTAGGTGGCTGATAAGTGGTGTCTTAGGCCAAGTTTACATTAGACCGTATCTGTCTCATTTTCTTCGCGGATGCACTGTCCGTTTACATTAAAACGCCTGGAAACGCCGGGAAACGGGAATCCGCCAGCATCCACGTATTCAATCCAGATCGTGTCTGGTCCGGTGCTGGGTAAACATTGAGAATACGCGGATATGCTGTGCTGAGCTCTAGCTGGCATCGTCATTGGACAACGTCACTGTGACATCCACCTTCCTGATTCGCTGGCGTTGGTCATGTGACGCGACTGCTGAAAAACGGCGCGGACTTCCGCCTTGTATCACCTTTCATTAAAGAGTATAAAAGTATGAAAATACTGCAAATACTGATGCAAATACTGCCCATTGTGTAGTTATGATTGTCTTTAGGCTTGCCATCCTTCCACTTGCAAGTGGTAAGTGATATGTGCATACCAGATATGCACTGAGATCACACACACAGCGGCTCAGTCCCGAATTACTGCTCGTGCACTTCACTCGTGCGCTCTGTGAGCTGCGCAGGGCCGGAGTGCGCACCCTCCAGAGGGCACTCGCTGTTCAGGGCGGAGTGATTTGGAGCGCAGGATGCCTGCGGAGCCGAGCGTATCCGTGTATTGGCGTTGCTGTGTGCAGGCGAATCGTGTACTGGTGTTGCTGTGTGCATGTTAATCGTTTTAAAAACGTTAATCTGATGATCCGCTGATACGGTCTAATGTAAACCCCACCTCAGACCCCTTAGGGTTGCTCTTGGTCCACTCGAGGATAAATACCTGGAACTTCCCACTAGTCAGACAGAACTGAAGAAGCCTTTCGGATGAGAGGCGAAACATCTTCAAGAATTTCAAGCAAATCCAGTTGCCTTCCTTAGTACCTACGGTTTACGATGACCTGGATGACTGAGTACTTTCACAGACAGATTTAAGTCTGAATGTGCAGTTTGAGTATTAAAGCTGAACTCAACTCTGACTAAAGCCCTTAGCATTTTCTTTACATGTGAAGAGGTCACAGACATCTGTTCTCAGTGCTGTGCATTCAAAAGGCTGTCTCATTGCGATCATTTTTCATATTTGCATACATGTCTCACTGGAATGTGCAATCATGGGGAAGATATACAGGATGCAAGGGTGTAGTCTGAAAGCGTTTATTTGGGGAAATCCAATAATCTATTTCAAGGTCTGTGGAGTCGAAACAGGCAGATGAAAACAAAACGATGTAATCCACATTAAAATAATGCTAGACTGAACAGGGATAGGAAACTTAGAAAGGATAAGGTCAAAGGACTGCCAGAAAGGACAAAGCCAGACAGAATGCAAAAAATAAAAACTCGAATATAAACCTGGACAGACCTGGGGCTGATATAGTCACTCACATCCTGTTTTATTTGGCACAGACTTGTACAGTAGGTGAACATGTTGTACAGTGGTGCTTGAAAGTTTGTGAACCCTTTAGAATTTTCTGTATTTCTGCATAAATATGACCTAAAACATCATCAGATTTTCACACAAGTCCTAAAAAGTAAAGAGAACCCAGTTAAACAAATGAGACAAAAGTGTTATACTTGGTCATTTATTTGTTGAGGAAAATGATCCAATATTACATATCTGTGAGTAGCAAAAGTATGTGAACCTTTGCTTTCAGTATCTGGTGTGACCCCCTTGTGCAGCAATAACTGCAACTAAACGTTTGCGGTAACTGTTGATCAGTCCTGCACACCGGCTTGGAGGAATTTTAGTTCATTCCTCCGTACAGAAAAAGCTTCAACTCTGGGATGTTGGTGGGTTTCCTCACATGAACTGCTCACTTCAGGTCCTTCCACAACATTTCGATTGGATTAAGGTCAGGACTTTGATTTGGCCATTCCAAAACATTCACTTTATTCTTCTTTAACCATTCTTTGGTAGAGCGACTTGTGTGTTTAGGGTCGTTGTCTTGCTGCATGACCCACCTTCTCTTGAGAAGGTGGACAGATGTCCATGGACAGATGTCCTGACATTTTCCTTTAGAATTAGCTGGTATAATTCAGCATTCCTTGTTCCATCAATGATGACAAGCCGTCCTGGCCAAGATGCAGCAAAACAGGCCCAAAGCATGATACTACCATCACCATGTTTCACAGATGGGATAAGGTTCTTATGCTGGAATGCAGTGTTTTCCTTTCTCCAAACATAACACTTCTCATTTAAACCAAAAAGTTATATTTTGGTCTCATCCATCTACAAAACATTTTTCCAATAGCCTTCTGGCTTGTCCACGTGATCTTTAGCAAACTGCAGATGAGCAGCAATGTTCTTTTTGGAGAGCAGTGGCTTTCTCCTTGCAACCCTGCCATGCACACCATTGTTGTTCAGTGTTCTCCTGATGGTGGACTCATGAACATTAACATTAGCCTATGCGAGAGAGGCCTTCAGTTGTTTAGAAGTTACCCTGGGGTCTTTTGTGACCTCGCCGACTATTACACGCCTTGCTCTTGGAGTGATCTTTGTTGGTAACAATGGTCTTGAATTTCCTCCATTTGTATACAATGTGTCTGACTGTGGATTGGTGGAGTCCAAACGCTTTAGAGATGGTTTTGTAACCTTTTCCAGCCTGATGAGCATCAACAACGCTTTTTCTGAGGTCCTCAGAAATCTCCTTTGTTCGTGCCATGATACACTTCCACAAACATGTGTTGTGAAGATCAGACTTTGATAGATCCCTGTTCTTTAAATAAAACAGGGCGCGCACTCACACTTGATTGTCGTCCCATTGATTGAAAACACCTGACTCTAATTTCACTTTCAAATTAACTGCTAATCCTAGAGGTTCACATACTTTTGCCACTCACAGATATGTAATATTGGATCATTTTCCTCAATAAATAAATGACCAAGTACAGTGCCTTGAAAAAGTATTCATACCCCTTTAACTTTTTCACATTTTTCCACCTTACAACCACGAACTTAAAAGTTTTTTTTATTGAGATTTTATGTGATAGACCAACACAGAGTAGCACATAATTGTGAAGTGAAACGAAAATGATAAATGGTCTTCAAAATTTTAAACAAATAAAAATCTGAAAAATGTGGTGTGCATTAGTATTCAGCCCCCCTTCGCCAATACTTTGTAGAGCCACCTTTTGCTGCAATTACAGCTGCAAGTCTTTTGTGGTATGTCTCTACCAGCTTTGCACATCTAGACACTGAAATTTTTGCCCATTCTTCTTTGCAAAATAGCTCAAGCTCAGCCAGATTGGATGGAGAGCGTCTGTGAACAGCAATTTTCAAGTCTTGCCACAGATGCTCAATGGGATTTAGGTCTGGACTTTGACTGGGCCATTCTAACACATGAATATTCTTTGATCTAAACCATTCCATTGTAGCTCTGGTTGTATGTTTAGGGTCATTGTCTTGCTGGAAGGTGAATCTCCTTCCCAGTCTCAAGTCTTTTGCAGCCTCCAACAGGTTTTCTTCCAGGATTGCCCTGTGTTTAGCTCCATCCATCTTCCCATCAACTCTGACCAGCTTCCCTGTCCCTGCTGAAGAAAAGCATCCCCATAGCATGATGCTGCCACCACCATGTTTCACAGTGGGGATGGTGTGTGCAGGGTGATGAGCAGTGTTAGTTTTCCGCCACACATAGCGCTTTGCATTTAGGCCAAAAAGTTCAACTTTGGTCTCATCTGACCAAAGCACCTTCTTCCACATGTTTGCTGTGTCCCCTGCATGGCTTCTGGCAAACTGCAAATGGGACTTCTTATGCCTGTCTTTCAACAATGTCTTTCTTCTTGCCACTCTTCCAAAAAGGCCAGATTTGTGGAGTGTAAGACTTATAGTTGTCCTGTGCACAGATTCTCCCACCTGAGTTGTGGATTTCTGCAGCTCCTCCAGAGTGATCATGGGCCTCTTGGCTGCTTCTCTGACCAGTGCTCTCCTTGCTCGCTCTGTCAGTTTAGGCGGACAGCCATGTCTTGGTAGGTTTGCAGTTGTGCCATACTTTTTCCATTTTTGAACTAGAAAAGCACTCTGAGAGCACAGACCTCCGCCAAGAATCCTTTAAAAAATTCTGGGATCCAGACGGTGATCTGGATCATCACCAAAATTGAATGGATTGTTACTTTGTGCCCAGTCACACCTCTGGAAAAAATTTCAGAGCAAGCCGTTCATAACTTTTTCCGTATTGTTGCTAACAGACAAACCAACAAACAAACAAACCAACGCTACCGAAAACATAACCTCCTTGGTGGAGGTAATGATGGATTGAACAGTGCTTCTTGAGATGTTCAGAGCTTGGGATTTTTTTTTAAAATAACCTAACCCTGCTTTAAACTTCTCCAGAACTTTATCCCTGACCTGTCTGGTGAGTTCTTTGGTCTTCATGATGCTGTTGGTTCTTCAGTGTTCTCTAACAAACCACTGAGGCCTTCACAGAACAATTGTATTTATGCTGAGAGTAAATTACACACAGTAGGACTCAACTAATTGGATGACTTCTGAAGGCAATTGATTGCACTGGATTGTATTTAGAGGTATCAGAGTACAGGGGGCTGAATACTAATGCACACCACATTTTTCAGACTTTGTTTAAAATTTTGAAGACCATTTTATCATTATAAGAAACTTTTAATTTCATGGTTGTAAGGTGGAAAAATGTGAAAAAGTTCAAGGGGTATGAATACTTTTTCAAGGCACTATAATATTTTGTCTCATTTGTTTAACTGGGTTCTCTTTATCTACTTTTAGGACTTGTGTGAAAATCTGATCATGTTTTAGATCATATTTATGCAGAAATATAAAAAATTTTAAAGGGTTCACAAACTTTCAAGCACCACTGTACTTAATTGACTGTGAGTGTGAATGATTGTTTGTCTCTTTGTGTCAGCCCTGCGATGACCTAGCAACTTGTTCAGGGTGTATCTCACCCAGAGGTGGACAGTAATGAAGTAAATTTACTTAAGTACACTTTTGGAGTATCTGTACTTTGAGCATTAATTTTTTTGGCAGCTTATGACTTTAACTTCACAACATTTGAAAGGTAAATATCGTACTTTTTACTCCACTATATTTCTATCAAGGTCCTCGTTACTTGTTACTAACGAGTGGCTTTGAAAGTGGATGTTTTTTTCTTTTCTTTTCTAAAACGTGATTGTTTTTTTCACAGGTGACACTGAGGCAGCCTATCAGTAATCAATAGGGTCAGGTCACATCCATAGACTGTATAAAATCAAGTTCAATGATTCCTCCGCAGCATTATTTAACATGATCAGTTGATGGCAGAATGGAAGGAGGCGGCTCTTCTGGGGAATGCACACACTCGTGGCTATAACTAGAACCCATGTTTCAGTTTTCTGAAAGGAATAGAGTTGATTAATTTTAAATGTTTGCCTTGTTTGCCTAAAACGGAGCACATCACAGCCTACAAAAACGTGTTGTCTGACCTGTGGAAGCATGTTGAGGTTTGCAAATATTTTATTCCAAGAGAAAGCTTGCAATGAAGTTGTCTGTGCTTTTAGAGCGAGCGATAACATTCCAATAGCTATGCGGTCTGGTTAGTCAAGTGACTCTCTATGGTTTTGCTCGTCAAGTTGCTACAGCCTTGTCCATGGCTAACATTAACACATAGCTAGTTAACTTGGACACTGTTTGTTAGCATGTAAAAATGGAGTTATGCTAACTTAACTGAAGTGCTTTCAGAAATATGTTTGATCATAATCTTGCCAAATAAACAATGTAGAAATCTTTCTTTTCTAGTAATGTTAGTTACCCAATATGATTTAGAGTTTGAAAAGATTTTGGTAGCATGTCAGGTGGAGCTTCACTGACTAGCTAACTTAACGTTAAACCACCATGATTCCACAGGCAGATTCATACATGCATGAATACACACACACATGAGACCTGTGAGATGGACAGTATTGTACTAGTCAGGCACAACAAATTGTTGGAATTTTTTGTTTTGATGTTAGATGATGGTCTTGCAGGCGGCACGGTGGTGTAGTGGTTAGCGCTGTCGCCTCACAGCAAGAAGGTCCGGGTTCGAGCCCCGTGGCCGGCAAGGGCCTTTCTGTGCAGAGTTTGCATGTTCTCCCCGTGTCCGCGTGGGTTTCCTCCGGGTGCTCCGGTTTCCCCCACAGTCCAAAGACATGCAGGTTAGGTTAACTGGTGACTCTAAATTGACCGTAGGTGTGAATGTGAGTGTGAATGGTTGTCTGTGTCGGCCCTGTGATGACCTGGCGACTTGTCCAGGGTGTACCCCGCCTTTCGCCCGTAGTCAGCTGGGATAGGCTCCAGCTTGCCTGCGACCCTGTAGAACAGGATAAAGCGGCTACAGATAATGAGATGAGATTTTCTCAGCAAGCTGCATTTACAGCTATTCCACTGTCTTCCTGATTAACATACACATACATGTGTGCACACGATGCCAGAGCTGGGTCAGAACACTACCATGATGCTTTGTGGGGGTGGGGAGGAGTGTTGCAATTAAAAAAAAAAGACAATGGTTCTTTTTCAGTTCAGTTGTGTTTCATTTTGTAACATTCTACCAGGTGTTTATTCTACATGTTCTACAAGTTAGTCAGTAAATCCAGTCGGTTGCTTCAGAGGCGTTGTGGCAATAATACAACAATGCGTTGGCAGAAAATGTACTTTTAATACTTAAGTATTTTTAAAAGCAAGTACTTCAGTACTTTAACTTAAGTAAAAATTTGACTAGACAACTTTCACTTGTATCAGAGTAACATTTGACCAGTGGGATCTGTACTTTGACTTAAGTAATGAAGTTGGGTACTTTATCCACCTCTGCTCTCGCCCATAGTCAGCTGGGATAGGCTCCAGCTTGCCCGTGACCCTGAACAGGATAAGCGGTTACGGATAATGGATGACTGGATAATGAAGGCTGCTGGGTTTTGCTGCAAAATTAAGATGCAAGTGTGACAGTCAAAGTGTCCAGAAGAACTGTGGCTGCTTCTGCAAGATGCTCAGTAAAACCTACAGCTCATTTCCTTATAAAACTGCACTCATTGTACCTTAGACTGCTATTTTTTGGCTCAGCCTTTGGCCGAAGCCTATAGAGGCACCTGTCTGTATGTGTATGTTTAACCGAGTTTGAGCATCTTTAAGAATGTAAATGGTGTGCCAGCCTCTGGTACCAATTCCACAGTCGCGGTGTGGCACCATTGTGTCCTGGCTATGTAAGTGCCATGTTACACAACCTCAGTTCGTGATGTAATCCTGTCCAGGAAACGAACAGATTTTGCAACATCACTCTGAATCCTGGCATTGACATATTTCTGAGCAGGCTACTTTTTCTATTTATGTACCATCGCTTCTATCTTCCAGTCAGACAAAGGCTGAGCTCAGACTTGCACAGGTCTCTAGTTTTTTTAAAGCCAAGGGTCGTCTCACACCAAATATTGACTTTGTTTCATTTATTATGGCTTACTGCTGTTTATAGTATTTTTTTTTAATGCTTAAACATTTCATTTCATTATTTTTAAGCCATTTGGGGTCTACAGCATTTCTTTACATGTGCCTAAGACTTTTGCATGGTACTGCAACTTCAGCATTTATATTTTGATACCTAATGCTTTACTTTTAGATCTGGAAGTTGTGATCCATAATCAAGTTTTTACTGTTTTTTTTTCTTTCTTTACCCAAATTAGAAAAAGGATTTACATGTGTATTTCTAAAGGGTGTGTAATATTGTACCACAGGCAAGGAAACCTCAAACCCTGCTTACACCGTTGTGCAGATGACTAACAAAACAAAATCTTAACCAGGACACTGATAAGCAACCGTCTGTTATGCAAATATTTCATTCAGTCTGTTGTACATAAATTTCTAAAGTTCTGGAACTTGAGACAGAGCGTGAGCTGTCTGTTAGATTAACTGTATTTGTGCATGTTCTTATGATCCAAACAATATGTTTAATTCACCTGTTGTAAATGCCAACTTTAAAGTAGTCCGCGCAAAAGTAAACTGACAGTTATGAACTTCTAAATTATATATCAGAGAATGCAAACAGCTTTCACAGAGACAGCCAGATGGTCTTCGACAATAAACTTTCATTCCACCATTGAGTCCATGTTTGTTAGCTTCCTGAGATAAAGAATTGATGCGCTGATGATGCATTCTGGGATGTAAGAGGTGTGCGTCTGAAAACAGACAGCATATCATTTGTGCATCTGTAAAATGACAGAATATCTTCTGTAGACATCGCTGACCACTGAGCCACAGAAGGGACTGTGTTAACGGTGACAGATAACACTTTGCAAATGTTTAGATATAATGCTTTGTTAATTTGCATGTGAGTGGCACAGTACTGCAACAGTTCGTGTTTACAGCCCCAGGATCTAGAGTTCAGCTCTGAGCTCCAGTTACTCTCTGTGCAGACTTTCTCATGTTTCCCTGTCCATGTCGGTTTCCTCTGTGTTCTCTAATCTCTCAAAGGGCTTCATGAATAAGCTATCAAATGTTTTGTATTTTGTTATCAGTGTATTATTGTTGTTGTTGTTTATTATAAGTATTTTTTTAATGAATTAATGTTAAACTTTAAACAGAACCACCAGGCCCGTATCTGTGTGCTCTACCTGCCACTCTTTGAGCTGCTCTACCAAAACTTGAATCAGCTGAATGCCAACAGGCAACCTTCAAGATCTGGCTTTGGCATCATGGTAAGTTTCTCCTGTTCCTCCAAGGGTATCGATAGTCATGGAAAATGAAAATGTTTATGACATTTATTGCTGAAACATTTGTCAGTCCTTCAGAACATCATGCTTGTTGCTACAGTTGAGGGTTTGCTGATGTGAGGAATCTAGTCTTGATTAAAATCATTCCAAATTGACGACAAAAAAAAGAGGCTTTTCAAAGTAGTGTACAGCCATCCATCACCACTTATCCTGTGCAGGCAAGCTGGAGCCTATCCCAGCTGACTATGGGTGAGAGGCGGGGTACACACTGGACAAGTCGCCAGATCATCACATGGCTGACACATAGACACAAACACTCATGGTCAATTTAAAGCCACCAATTAGCCTAACCTGCATGTCTTTGGACTATGTGGAGGAAACCCACGCAGACACGGGGAGAACATGCAAACTCCACACAGAAAGGCCTTCATCAGCTACTGGGCTCGAACCCAGAACCTTCTTGCTGTGAGGCGACAGTGCTAACCACTACACCACCATGCTGCCTAGTGTACAGTCAATGATCTTGAATTAAAAACAAATTAACTGTAAAGAATGCGTCTGTATCTACACAGAGCAGTTCATTCAGATTATAGAAATGACCTTTGAGCAGTTCACACTTGTTCCTCTTGTGTAGTACTTTCAAGGCGTGTGTCATAGCCACACCCTTAAAAACAAACAGAAAACTCCAAAGAGGTGCCTTTTAATAAGAAAAATAATGCAAAACACATACAGTCAAGTCCATAAGTTTATGGACGTTGACAATGTTATGGTTTTTCTTGTCTATTACAATATATCTCATCTCATCTCATTATCTCTAGCCGCTTTATCCTTCTACAGGATCGCAGGCAAGCTGGAGCCCATCCCAGCTGACTATGGGCAAAAGGCGGGGTACACCCTGGACAAGTCGCCAGGTCATCACAGGGCTGACACATAGACACAGATTCACACTCACATTCACACCTACGGTCAATTTAGAGTCACCAGTTAACCTAACCTGCATGTCTTTGGACTGTGGGGGAAACCGGAGCACCCGGAGGAAACCCACGCGGACACGGGGAGAACATGCAAACTCCACACAGAAAGGCCCTCGCCGGCCCCAGGGCTCGAACCCAGGACCTTCTTGCTATGAGGCGACAGCGCTAACCACTACACCACCGTGCCGCCTATTACAATATATTGGAGTTCATCTCATCTCATCTCATTATCTCTAGCCGCTTTATCCTGTTCTACAGGGTCGCAGGCAAGCTGGAGCCTATCCCAGCTGACTATGGGCGAAAGGCGGGGTACACCCTGGACAAGTCACCAGGTCATCACAGGGCTGACACATAGACACAGACAACCATTCACACTCACATTCACACCTACGGTCAATTTAGAGTCACCAGTTAACCTAACCTGCATGTCTTTGGACTGTGGGGGAAACCGGAGCACCCGGAGGAAACCCACGCGGACACGGGGAGAACATGCAAACTCCACACAGAAAGGCCTTCGCCGGCCCCGGGGCTCGAACCCAGGACCTTCTTGCTATGAGGCGACAGCGCTAACCATTACACCACCGTGCCGCCTATTACAATATATTGGAGTTGAAATTAAATAATGATTAGTGCAGACAAAGTGCAGCAGTTTTTCTATGTGCCCCCCCCCTTTTTTTAAAGAGACCAATATTAATTGGACCAATGGCTGCTCAAATGTTCAAATAAATCGATAAATTATCTCCAGTTTATTTCAAGTGTTGTGCTTGGAATCTATTGATGTGAACTTTTAATATGAAGTCCAAAGAGCTGTCACCTTTCAGTGAAGCAAGCCATGAAAAATCGAAAGAAATACATCCGAGCAATAGCAAAAATATTAGATGTGGCCAAATCAACTGTTTGCTACATGCTTAAAAAGAATATACACACTGTTGTGCTTAGGACCACAGAAAATAATTGTGGTAGATGAGGCAAGAATTCTTTCCCTAATAAAGGGGGGAAAAAAAACCCTTTCCAACAGTTGGCCCGATCAAGAACACCCTCGAGGAGATGGGTATCTCTGTGTCAGCAATCAACAGTCAAGAGAAGACTTTACCAAAGTAAAATACAGAGAGTTTACCAAGCCATTAGTAAGCCTCAAAAACAAGACCAGATTGGAGTTGTGTAAATATTCAGTACAGTTCTGGAAGCTCATCCTATGAACAGAGGAGACAAAGATCAGCTTGTACCAGAATGATGGGAAGAAAAGGTGACCGAGAAGGGAAGGAACTGCTCGCTATCCAAACCATACCACCTCATATTATGACATGGGTGTGTATGGCGGCCAGTGGAATTAGTTTCCTTGTATTTATTGATGATGTGACTGCTGACAAAAGCAGCACGAAGAATTCTGATGTGTATACAGCTATATTATATGGACATGAGTGTTTTCCTGGGAAATACGCCACTTGTATTTTTCATACGAACTACATCCGGGACATTTGAGTAACATTTTTCAATATCTTCACTCATGAGGAAATTGATGAATTGTTTTGATAAATTTGGGCACTTTTTGTTTGGGAATGTGTCTATATACTGTAATAAAATCACATGTTGGCTTGAAGATGTGAAGTTTATCTTCTCGTGTTGAAAAAGTCACGTTTTTCATATGAAATACATCGCAGATCTGAGTGACATGTTTAAATAATATTGGCTGGCTTCGAGTGGTCTGTCAGATATGTTGCATTCAGCTAGCATAATACTGAGCGAGTCGAAGAGGAGTTCAGTATCATGCTAGCTGAATGGAATATATTTGATAGACCACGAAAAAAAGCCAGCCAATATTATTATTATTATACATACACACTCTCTTCACATCAACATTCTCAAAGGCCAACGTTAGCTCACCCGTGACTCGGTGCTGTTAGCGCAGCAGTCTGGTTACCTTCCAGCTGACGTAGCCGTAGCGTTAGCGAAGGCTAATACGAGCTTACTTGCGACTCGGTGCTGTTAGCGTGGCAGTCCAGTTACCTTCTAGCCAGTGTAGTGTTAGTGAAGGCCAATGCTAGTGCAGTCAAGCTGAATATTATTATTATTTTCCCTGTGTAATTTACTTTGTTACTTTTAAAATCAACATCGACAGCTACACACAACGGAGCAACCTGACAGCCAAAATTCTCTCAATCTTCTGCTTTTAATGAAGCAAACCTCGCTGCCATGTTTGTTTACAAACTGTCACAGTCACTTGCTAGTGTGGAAGTTGTACATCTCTGACGTGTCTCTTTTCCAGTTTTTTGATGTCCATTGGTATGTTTTTCTCTTGTAAATATGCATGAAGAATATATAATGAAGTTTTGGTCACCTTTTGGGTGTGCAGCGCATCTTCAGTTTCAGTTTTTAGTTTATTTATTTAGTGCTTAAACCTAGCACTGGATTAGCCTTGTCTTCTCGCTTTCCTGGTCGACAAAGAAATGATTCTGCGCATGTGCAGCAGAAAAGTTTTGTCATTGGATCTTCACATGAGCTGTGATGTGTGACGTCGTGTTGTCTTGACAACATGCGATATTATAACAATATTGCATGCTCATTCTCCATTGGGGAGAGCGGCGTAATACATGGAGGATAAGCGATATGATAATATTGCATGCCATCAATAAACTCACTAGAAGGGAATAGAATGCATGTTTTTCTTCCATAGAAAAAATGGCCCGTATGTATAACAATTCCCGATATGTCACTCCAATGACGTCACTCCCAGTGTTTTCCTGCAAACTTGATGCATGTTGTCAAAAAGGTGACATTACACGGTGGCTCAAATATATGAAGTTTATCTTCTCATTTTGAAAAATATTTTACTTGTTTGTTCAGGGCATGGTGGTGTAGTGGCTAGCGCTGTCACCTCACAGTAAGAAGATTCTGGGCTTGAGCCCAGTGGCCGGCGAGGGCCTTTCTGTGTGGAGTTTGCATGTTCTCCCCGTGTCTGCGTGGGTTTCCTCCGGGTGCTCCAGTTTCCCCCACAATCCAAAGACATGCAGGTTAGGATAATTGGTGGCTCTAAATTGACTGTAGGTGTGAATGTGAGTGTGAATGGTTGTCTGTGTCTCTGTGTGTCAGCCCTGCAATGATCTGGTGACTTGTCCAGGGTGTACCCTGCCTCTCGCCCATAGTCAGCTGGGATAGGCTCCATCTTGCCTGTGACCCTGTGCAGGATAAGCAGTTACAGATGATGGATGGATGTTTGCTCAGATTCAGCCAAATGCTTTCATTGAACAGCACATCACAGTGCAGCTGGACAATCACCCATTGTAACTCAAGCCTTCTTTAAAGCAAGGAAAAGGAATGTTTTGCAAAGACCAAGTCAATCAAGTGACCTGAATCCAATTGAGCATACATTTCACTTGCTAAAGGTGTTCCCCCTCATATTTCTGGCCCTAACTGTACATCAGATGATTAAAAATATCTCATCTCATCTCATTATCTCTAGCCGCTGTAAATTTGTGCAGTTTGGTGAGCTTGAAATCCACATATGATAAGTTTTGGTAATAGTGAAGCAGGCCAAAGAAAGAAAGCTTAATTTCTGGCACAGTGAACTAGTAGTGTTCATGACTGAGTTCTCCAGCATGTTGTAGGGTTTGGTACCAACAGAAGAAGAAGAAGCCAAGAAGCCTTTGTCACACATACACTCAAGCGCAGACTTAAGCACAGAGTGAAATTTAACCTCTGCATTTAACCCATCTGAGACAGTGAACACACACGTGCACACACAAGTGAGCAATGAGCACACACACATACCCAGAGCAGTGGGCTGCTATGCTACAGCACCCAGGGAGCAGTTGGGGGTTAGATGCCTTGGTCAAGGACACTTCAGCCCAACTTCAGGTCAAGGCCGCCCCATGTGAACCTAACCACATGACTTTGGACTGTGGGGGAACTTGCCAACTCCACACAGAAAGGCCCCTGTCGGCTGCTGGGCTCAAACCCAGAACCTTCTTCCTGTGAGGCGACATGTTTAGAGCAGATTCCACTACACCACCGTGCCACCCACACAGAGTTGTAAAGGGGAAAACAAACAATAAACAAGTGTTGCCAAGCAAAACAAACCTCACCCGGCAGCACTTATTTTATACCTATATGTTGATAATGGTAATATTTCTCAATCATCAGCTGTCAGGTTATAGTCCTATGAAAATCCATGACCTTGAGTTTGACATTTCAAAGTCATTCAAGGTCAAAGGTCATGGCGGCAACTGAAAGCCCATATGGGACTTCTTATATGTTGCTAATGGTAAACATCTGGCTATCATGAACCATTTTAAAGTTATAGCCCAATGAAAACCTTCAGTTTGAACTTTCAAGGTCACTCAAGGTCAAAAATCATTGTGCCAAATGAAAGGCCATATGGGAGTTCCTATATGCTCATAATAGTAAACATCTGTCGATCGGCAACTATTTTTGAGTTATAATGGAAAATGTTATTTTGACCGAAAGGTTGACCTTTTCGGTGACCTTGACCTGATTACCCCCAAAATTTACTGAGGTAATCTACAGACCATTGCCCACCTACCCTGAAAATTTGAAGTCAATCGGTGCAACCATCTAAACGCTAGATTGTTAACAGACACACACACACAAAGAAACAAACCACACTGATTACAATACCTTGCTCCACTTACTCTGTCACGGGCGCGGTAACAAACAAAAAAAAAAACCCTCTTTGACTGTTGATAGAGCAAAAATGTGGATAATGCAAGCAATTATTTATTTCACAATGTCATATTTAGCATTTTCCTGCCGTCCTCCAATAGACACATTTTTGTGTACATTTGTACCGTATTTCTAAAATATGTGTTTTGGTTCCATGAAATGGTCAGACAGTGGTGCTCACCTGAATGGATATTATACAGGAGAAAAAACATGGTGTAAATGGTAAATAACAGGTATATGGAATGTCAGGAGAACTCCACCCAGTGTGTAATTGAGTAATAGTTTAGTTTATAGGGGGTACACAATTTCCACATTAACTGTTCAATATGTGAATGTGAGCAATCAGCGAAGAAGAAGAATATCAATCTCAGCCATAGTCAGTTGTTAGATATGTAACCCATAGTTTTGTTTTCAGAGGTGTTTCCTCACTGTCTGAATCAAAACTTTACAATTTTCTTGACTTCACATATTGTTGGTGTGTTATTTGACCTAGAAAAGGCATGTTTTGCATGTCTAGAGCAGATCCCAAACTGCATGGTTTTTCTCGAACTAAAAGGATTTTTTTTCCCCTGAAATTCCCCTTCAGTGCAGAGATGATATGTCCATGACGAGCTTAGACCCTCGGCGTGCCAGTACAGCCATCGAAAAGGAACCAAGTGAGTAGAACTACAAGTTCAAAAATAGGCAGAGATATTTTAAAATACAGAATTTATTTATATTTTTATTTACAATAATTTGCTTAATTACTAAAACGCAAAGAAGACCTTAGTCCTGTGATGTGTTTGTCTCATAGCTGGGCTGGTCACAATGAACGGACACTTAAGGAAAGAAGACTCGCGAAGCTCAATGTACGGGGACCCTGGAACACCAGATATTAATGAGGTGAGTCTTCCAGGGTTCTCGAGTGGCATGGGATGGGCCGCCTTGACAATGCAAAAAGAAGGAGAATGGGGGGGGGGGAACAGTGGAGTTCTTGATCAGCACAACTCAAATTCAAGATCTTTTTATTTGCCATTTCAACCATATACAGTTGGTGCAGTACACAGTTAAAATGAAACTACATTTCTCCAGGACCATGGTGCTACACTGAACATCACAGGACCACAAATCTACATATAACAACATAAAGTGCAACGAGGGCAACACTGCAGACAGTAACTGACACAATAGACAAACAATAAACGACACAAACAATATAAAGTGCAGACACAGCCAACATACAGTAAGGTGCAAAGTTGAGTGTGCATGTTGAGGTAGTATGTGAAAGGGAATAAATAAATGTAAACCTTGTGTGTGTGACAGACATTGCAAACATTGTAAGGCAATAGTACATTATTGTCCACTGTGTAAAGATTGCAGTGTGAGTGCTGTGTTCAACTGTCATAGGTCAGAGATTTTTGCCTGTCATCAAAGGTGATCATGAATTCAAGTCCTGATGATCTGACAGCCATCTGGGAGTTCAAGAGAGCCTAATTGTTCCAGAAAGAAAACTACTTATCAATCAACTCAAACCTAGCATAAACAGCACAATAGCAATGGTGAATTATATTAATATACTAGCAGGTTACCCGGCGTTGCCTGGGTTTTGCAAAATTCTAGGTTGCCCCCAGACTTCCATGTCAAATTTGTTGAAGATCCGTCGAGAAATGGTGATGTTAACCCAAGACAAACAAAAATCCAAACGTCCATCAGCCAGTGGCCCACTGGAGACCCCCTGGGGCCCAAACATGGAATTTCTGAGTTCTGCCAAACTGTGGCTATCTCCTGTACCTACATGCCAAGTTTAGTGAAGATCTGTCGAGAGTTTGTGTTGATAAATGTAACATAAAAGGCATTGAGGGAGGGGGTGGGTGGGTGTTGTGCAAAATTCATGTACAGGCCCCAGGGAGGTCCCTGGGGGGCAGGGACCTCCCTGGGGCCTGTACATGAATTTTGTTTATATCTGCAAAATTCCAGGTCATCCCCCGACCTACTTGCCAAATTTGGTGAAAATCCGTCGAGAAATGGCGACGTTAGCTCAAGACAAACAAACAAACTTTGCCGCTTATTATATAGACTGTACTATATACAGATCAACCACAGTCACAATGATTAAATTCACCACCGTAATGTAGTCCAGTGTTCCAGCTAGCTTTCCAAGAGCACAGGGTGCCAATGATTATCACGGGCAATTTTCCATACACCTAGGGCAATTTTGTGCACATCCCTATAGACAAAGAATCTATCATACAAAATTAGCCGTACTGGGCAACTGTGCAAGGTAGATTACTTTTGTAAAATAAAGTAAGCAAATCTGAAAATTTAGTTGACCAGTTTAATACAATGCTTCGTAATAGTATTATAGTATTATTTAATACTTTATAGAACTACACACACACACACACACACACACACACACACACACCAATCAGCCATAACATTAAAACAGTGGTGTAGTCTACTTTTTTGTAGTGGGTATACTCAGTGCTTGCCATGCAACGCCCCCCCCCCCCCGGGAAAAAAATGTATACACACACACACACACACACACACACACGCACGTGTGTGTTGTGGCTATACTGTTATACTTGTACTCATCCATCTTGTAACTGTCCGATAACCTGAAAGCAACACCTCATGAGCACCATCACTGCCTAATGCATAGTAATATGCATTTTGAAACTTGTTTTGTGTACAGATCAACTGTATGCAAAACAAATGTGGTTTAAATGTACAAAATTTATAAAATTTTGATTCACCGTTCAACTTAAGATAAGTGGGCTTTTCCATCATTGTTTTTTTTTTATTTTTCATGTATCAAGAAAATTTGACATGTAAATTAAACACATCACACAATAATATATTTTTAACATATTAAATGCATTTCTTATTTCTTATCTATTCAGCACATCAGCTTAAATGAACAAGAAAACATCCTAGATGTGCTAAAACAAACGTTTGCTTCAAAGAAGAAAAATTTAATTTAATTAACAAATGCGCAATGCCCTTCAGCGTGTTAGTCCGCAAGCCCTGCAAAAAAGGTCTACAGTAGAGTAACTTTATTGATCCCCAGAGGGAAATTAAAGTGTCAAGTAGCTTACACAAATGTACAAAAAACACATATTAAGATACAGAGAGGGAAGACATTACACTAGATCAACATTACACTAAATTACACTAAATCAACACTAAATTACACTAATTCAACAAAGAGCAAAAACTTCTGGTATGGTGCAAAGAAAGTTATTAAAGGGAAACATTAAGTGAACATATAACAAGTGAACAAATAGCAAGTGTCAGCCATGATAGGGGGGATGCTTCTCAATTGTCACAATAAAAAGTCCAGTGAAGAAAGTATTGCACAGTCAAAAAAAAAAAAAAACAAGGACTTTCCAGGTGTTTTTATATTCTGGCATTTGAGGTCTGCATTGCCTCCTTGGTTGTGTTGCAGAGTGATGCTGATCAGCCATGTTGTGACATGCTTCCTTGGCTCAAAAAGTGTAGCTTTCCCCTCATTTGACTGGCTACATACACGACAAGTGCAGACGGCTCGCTTGACTGACATAGCAACAGTTGCTATGGGGGGGCGGAGCTCCCGGAAGGGTAAATTCTCTGCTCTTGGATCAACTCGCAACGCCTTGAGTGCTGAGTCGGCTCTGTCAGCGTCTTCTTAAGGAAGCCCATAGGATTTGAATTGAACAGGCGCTTGTAGTGCTAAAGCGCGTTTGGTGGACACAGGCATCTAGGAATGGAACTGTGGAACATTCATCTGACAATGTTGACGTTGGTTTGGCCAGTTCAATTAACGAATATATTTTTCGGTAGGCGTATGCGCATACGCAAATCACTGAGCTCTTCAGTGAGTATACGGAAATCGCTGAGCTTTTCCAGTGGGCATACAGCGTATACCTGCGTATCACGTAGACTACACCACTGCATTAAAACCACTGACAGGTGAAGTGAATAACACTGATTATCTCATTACAGTGGCACCTGTCGAGGGGTGGAATATATTATGCAGCAAGAGAATAGTCAATTCTTGAAGTTGATGTGTTGGAAGCAGGAAAAATGAGCAAATGCTGACAGCCAGCAGTAACTTTTTCAGCAGTTTGTTCTACTGTAGTTCTTCTGTGGGATTGGATTATATGGGTTAGCCTTCGTGTCCCATGTGAATCACTGAGCCTTCGACACCCATCACCCTGTCACTGGTTCACTGGTTGTCCTTCCTTGGACCACTTTTGGTAGGTACTAACCACTGCATACCGGGAACACCCCACCGGATGTGCCATTTTGGAGATACTCAGACCCAGTCATCTCGCCATCACAATTTGGCCCTTGTCAAATTCATTCAGATCCTTACACTTGCCCACTTTTCCTGCTTCCAACACATCAACTTCAAGAACTGACTGTTCTCTTGCTGCCTAATATATCCCACCGCTTGATAGGTGCCATTGTGATGAGATAATCAATGTTATTCACTTCACCTTTCAGTGGTCATAATGTTATGGTTGATCGGTGTATATAATTTATCAAAAGTGACAGTCAGAGTTGACTAATAATTCTAACAAAGACATTTTAAGTGATTGTCTCTGCAACAGTTTTATACAGTGCATACGTTCAGGAACGTAATTTCTCTCCTGTTCCATTTATTACTATCAGTTTTATCTATCTTTAAAGAATCCCTGCATTCAGCTGTAGACCTGCTGAGAATAAATTTATTAACCTGACTTGTTTTTTCTAAACAGGCTGACTATTTATAAGATTTTACAAAGCAATGCAGGACATTTTATATATCTCATCTCATTATCTCTAGCCACTTTATCCTGTTCTACAGGGTCGCAGGCAAGCCGGAGACTATCCCAGCTGACTACGGGCGAAATAAAACTAATCCTGAATGTAGACCTTGTTGCCAATTAACATCTTTATTTGTAGCAGGCCCAGTATAACTGTGTTACATTTAACACCACTATCCTGATTAATACAATATTATTAAAGAAAAATGAACCAGGCCGAATGCTGACATTACAGCAAACAAAGACAGCTTTGATAAGTCCACTGACAGGTTTCCACATTCAAATAATCAGTCGATTTGTGCAACATGTTTAGGAAAAGTTTGAAAGATGATAAAGAATTCATTAGTGCTGACTGTTATCATTGTTGATCTAATAAAATTAGTTTTGATCATATGTCTGTATTTTGAACAAATCACCAATAACATGGTGCATTGGGATTGTTAGTTTGAATTAATATAACCACAAAAAATATTTAATAGTTATTCCATGAAATCGAGTCATACATGAGCTGATAGCCCGCAAGGCACGTAGCGTCAAGTTGGCTATAAGCCATTTTTGACAAGATTGAGTGGAATAACTTTTATTCTATCCACATTCACTAGAATTTGAGAAACAGAGCATTTTTATTTCTTGCAAATTCGATAAATAAAAACTTTATACAAAACATCCGACAAAATCATTTCCACTTAGAATGTAAATAAACCGGTGAAATGACGGGAGCAATTTGTGAAAAATGCTATAATAATAATTCATGAAAAAAAAAAACGTTCTTCCCATCAAATACTTTTACTCCATATTTTGTTGAGGTTTTTTCTGTATTTTTGGGGGGGTTCCTCTTCTTTAGGGTTTTTTCGGCGGTTGGCAAACCAACTTAAAGGTGCATTACTGCCACTGACTGAGCTGGAGTGTGGAACAGACGATATTGGGGGGGGTAGAGATGACACTATTCTTTTAGCTATTTCTGTTTTTTTTAAATACTTGATCATTTTTGGGGTTTTGTTTTCGAGTAGAGTTTTTATTTTGTCCTTGGTTGGTTCAGCAACACGCGCTGCCATTTTGTTTTTCTCTACTCACGGTATATGAACTATCCTAGTAGTCAGTGGCGGCTGGTAGTCTTTCAAACAGGGGAGGCTGGTCGGTTACGATATTTCCAGATTTTAAAAGAAAAAAGAAAAAACATCAATTTTGCCCATACTCTTGCCTCTGATCTGGCTGATTGTTGGCAGCGTCACAAACTGTGAAATAACAGGTTCTTTTGGCCCATTAGCCTACTGTCCAATATACATGATGGTGGTGTTGGGGGGGGGGTATATTTTAACATTTTATATTTTAAAATTGTGGTATGTTGTTTAAAAATTGATCATTATTGAAAGCAGCTCTTTGTCAGGAACCTCAGCAGTAACAGCAGTGTGTTCTGGAATAGGCACAAGCACTGACCTTGGGGAGCCAAACATAGAGCTGGGTGCCACACATTTCATTCAATGACACTTTCCCTATATTTTACTTATTTTGACTGAGAAATGTTTTATTGACAATTTTGATAACCCTTCACTTTTAATCCAGGTCTGTAGTGTGAAATGTTCTCGGCTGTGTTTTTGTTTAAAAATGTTTTCCAAATTGTAGCGGTGTTTAATTCATATCCAGAAAAATATATATTCCAATATAGTATACTCAGCATAAACATTTTAAATAGATTCTATATTTTTGGTCCATCCATGACATATTACTAAAGTAGCCTATTTACTGTTGTTGATGTGGGTCACTTGCTGTTAGCCAATTCACTTTCTCGTACCAGGAGAGCTGAAAGGAACGAGTATTATTCCCTACCTTTTTCACCAAGTCAATTTGAGGCGTTGGTCTACCCTGCTCTTTAATTTAAATTTTTTCCTCGAAAGGAAGACTGGCAAATGGCTTCGCCAAAATTAAATCAGCAATGCTTGGCATCCGTGCGCAGCTTTCTTGCTAGCTAACTAGCCCCCTCAAGTTCAAGTTCAGTCACTCAAATAAATGAAATTTCTGGAACTAAGATAGCAAACTTGACAACACTATATTTACACTTTATTTACAATGAAAATATATGCAAACTAAAAAAGCTGGTAGAAACCATATGTAATGAATGAAATCGAAATGTAAGCTGATCTCTTACAATACACCACAGCACTTGCAAATCCGCATGGGACTGAACTGAAATTCACCGCTGCCTGTCTATATTTGAAACGAGCTGTCAATCAAAGAAAATATCCGGCCACTTTCACCAATCACCAGTCTCCTCGCGGAAACTGCCATGTCCCTCCCGCTGTGAGGCTCGGAGTCCGTAGGTGGGCATTTTCGCAGTATTTGTCCAATAACCGTCTTGCATTTTGAGATTGAAAAGCGCATAGCTCCCAAATGCCATTGAAGTCCACTGAGGCTGGGCTGCATCGCGCTGTCACGAGGGGGAAAAACTCACGCGCACATTAGGCGAACTGGGGAAAGTTATAACGGAATGATTTCGCACTGTAGTTGGGTTGAGCGCACATATTTCTATGATTCTGGATCTGAAATAGCAATGTTATAAGGTCGGCTATAACATAAGCCTAGCGCAATTCATCCTACACGATGTTCGTCATTTTTAGAGGAGGCTGAGCCTCCCTCGTTGTCTTGGAGCAATCGCCCGTGCTAGTAGTAGAGTAGCCAATCAGAGCATGCGATTGCTCATATCCAGTGAATGTGGATAGAATAATAGAAAATATAGTTCTGAATGAGATTATGGGCCAAATATAGACCAGTAACGTTGGGCCTATTGATGCACAGCAACCTAACTGTAAAGATCTAACATTTAGATTTGTTGTTGTATTAATATAGATATTTAGGCACTGCCTAAATTGAGAGCTCATGATGAATATATGATATTTGCAAGGCACAAAGTCAACATGAATAGAATAATTTTAAGAAAAATTAATAAATATGCTTAAATATTCCAGTTTCTCCATAAGACTTGAAAGTTAAGCCCGAGTAAGCTTAATTCATTCACAGGCATCAAGAATTCTCACACTGCAATTTCAAAGGATAAAAAAATGACCATTTCCTTGCAACTTTTCCTCAAACAATTTCAAAATGGGTATGGACTTTTGTTCTGTTGTATCATTGTGATAGTAAGAAAGCAAGATACTAGAAGTATTTTAGTACCAAGCTTATAAGTAGCAAAAACACTTGAAACAAATTTTGTTAGTGATCTGGATGTATGTGCGCATCAGGGTATCTCACCAAAACCACAGGGTCTCAAGAATTTTATTTTTTCCCCGCCAGCATATCATCTTAGACATTTTGTGAAGGGAAAACTGAAACTGTCGTGAATATTTTCTGTAAAATGTGTTAGTAAATAAGCCTATGTTATTTTTTAAAAAGCAAATTAAAGATAAGCGCTGGATTAAAAAACTATCGATCTTGTGTAAACAAAGATACAAATTTCATTGCCCAGTGGTCAAGTATTTATGATGATACATTAGCTTGCACTTACGATCGGGTTCCCTGTGGTGGGACACATGCATCGTTTGGTCACAAAAGCCATCACAAATCAGGTTGATGCATTACCATATTCTCTTAAGTATGGAGCTGCTCTCCATTAATAAGACAAAATGGCTGACAGGGTATGACTATGACCCATGCTAATAGTGTTGTAATTGGTCAGCATGCATTACTTCCACTGGAATTCAGCAACATTTGTTACTCGTTAGGGCACACTTTCTTTCCGTGGTGGACTGTACTGTTAGGCCCAGAAATATTTGGACAGTGACACAATTGTCATGATTTGGGCTCTGCATGCCACCACATTGGATTTGAAATGAAACAGCTGAGATGCAATTGAAGTGCAGATTTCAGGTTTAATTCAAGGGGTTGAACAAAAAATATCCTATGAAACGTTTAAGAACTGCAACCATTTTTCTACAAAGTCTCCTCATTTCACGGACTCAAAAATCTCATCTTATCTCATTATCTCTAGCCGCTTATCCTGTCCTACAGGGTCGTAGGCAAGCTGGAGCCTATCCCAGCTGACTACGGGTGAAAGGCAGGGTACACCCTGGACAAGTCGCCAGGTCATCACAGGGCTGACATATAGACACAGACAACCATTCACACTCACATTCACACCTACGGTCAATTTAGAGTCACCAGTTAACCTAACCTGCATGTCTTTGGACTGTGGGGGAAACCGGAGCACCCGGAGGAAACCCACGCGGACACGAGGAGAACATGCAAACTCCACACAGAAAGGCCCTCGCCGGCCACGGGGCTCAAACCCGGACCTTCTTGCTGTGAGGCGACAGTGCTAACCACTACACCACCGTGCCGCCCCTGGACTCAAAAATAATTGGACAAATGAACATTACCATAAATAAAATGTTCATTTTTAATACTTTGTTGAGAATCCAACACTTTAATTCTGAAATTCAGTCTTCTGTCTCTCAAGTACTGTAGCTCTTTCTCATAAAGCTGACTGCTGTCTCTCTGCTTTCTCTCCTGTTGATTCTTCTAAAGTATCAGAAATTTTGACTACAGTAAGTCCTCCTCCTCCTCCTCATGTCTGTTGGACCCTGCACCCACTGCACTTCTTAAATCCTGTGTATCTGCTATCTCCCCTTATATTGCTCATATGATTAATCAGTGTTTTGCTTTAGGCACTATTCCCATCTCACTCAAAATTGCTTGTGTTACACCAATACTAAAACCTGGTCTAGATTCTTTTTCACTGTCTAATTACAGACCCATTTCAAATCTCCCTTTCCTAGCTAAAGTAATGGAGAGTTGTAGCCTCTCCGCTTCATACTTTCCTTGCTCATAATGATCTCTATTAACCCTTTCAGTCAGGCTTTCGCAGTCTGCACAGCACTGAATCTGCTCTCTTAAGAGTTGTTAATGACCACCTGCTTTCAACTGATGCTGGCCATCTCAATGTCCTTGTTCTCTTGGACCTCACAGCTGCCTTTGACACTACATCATGAGATACTCATTTCCAGACTGTCTTCTTTTGGTATTACTGGCTTAGCTTTAGCTTGGTTTCAGTCATATCTAGCAAACAGGCAGCAGTTTATCTCTATTGGTGTTCATAAATCATCCACTGCTACTGTTGCTCAAGGTGTGCCTCAGGGTTCTGTCCTTGGTCCCCTTTTTTTTATATTATATGTTTCTCCTATAGGCCAGATTATTTGTAACCATGGCCTTAACTTTCATTGTTATGCTGATGACATTCAAATCTACATCACTATCACCCCTTCCATAGCCTCTGTTCAGCTGCTAAGGACTTGCATCACCTTAAGCAATGGTTGCATAAGAACTGCCTTAAACTTCTCGTCTCGTCTTCTTCCGCTTATCCGGGACCGGGTCGCGGAGGCAGCAGTCTAAGCATGGAAGCCCAAACTTCCCTTTCCCCAGACACCTCGGCCAGCTCCTTGGGAAGAACACCGAGGCGTTCCCAGGCCAGCCGAGAGACATAGTCCCTCCAGCGTGTCCTGGGTCTTCCCCGGGGCCTCCTCCTGGGGGGACATGCCTGGAACATGCCCGAGCCACCTCAGCTGGTTCCTCTCGATGTGGAGGAGCAGCGGCTCTACTCCGAGCTCCTCCCGAGTGACTGTGCTTCTCACCCTATCCCTAAGGGAGCGCCCAGCCACCCTGCGAAGGAAACTCATTTCAGCCGCTTGTATCCGCGATCTTGTTCTTTCTGTCATTACCCAAAGCTCATGACCATAGGTGAGAGTCGGAACGTAGATCGACCAGTAAATTGAGAGCTTCGCCTTTTGGCTCAGCTCCTTCTTCACCACGACGGACCGGTAAAGCGACCGCATCACTGCGGAGGCTGCACCGATCCGCCTGTCGATCTCACGCTCCATCCTTCCCTCACTCGTGAACAAGATCCCGAGATACTTAAACTCCTCCACTTGAGGCAGGACTTCTCCACCAACCTGGAGAGGGCAAGCCACCCTTTTCCGGTCGAGAACCATGGCCTCGGACTTGGAGGTGCTGATTCTCATCCCAGCCGCTTCACACTCGACTGCAAACCGCCCCAGTGCATGCTGAAGGTCCTGGTTTGAAGAAGCCAACAGGACAACATCATCCGCAAAAAACAGAGATGAAATCCTGTGGTTCCCAAACAGGATTCCTTCCGGCCCCTGGCTGCGCCTAGAAATTCTGTCCATAAAAATTATGAACAGAACCGGTGACAAAGGGCAGCCCTGCCGGAGTCCAACATGCACTGGGAACAGGTCTGACTTACTGCCGGCAATGCGAACCAGACTCCTGCTCCGTTCGTACAGGGACCGGACAGCCCTTAGCAAAGAGCCCTGAACCCCATACTCCCGAAGCACCCCCCACAGAATACCACGGGGGACACGGTCGAATGCCTTCTCCAGATCCACAAAGCACATGTGGACTGGTTGGGCAAACTCCCATGAACCCTCGAGCACCCTATGAAGGGTATAGAGCTGGTCCAGTGTTCCGCGACCAGGACGAAAACCGCATTGTTCCTCCTGGATCCGAGGTTCGACTATTGGTCGAATTCTCCTCTCCAGTACCCTGGAGTAAACTTTCCCTGGGAGGCTGAGAAGTGTGATTCCCCTATAATTGGAGCACACTCTCCGGTCCCCTTTCTTAAAAAGAGGGACCATCACCCCAGTCTGCCACTCCAGAGGCACTGTCCCCGACCGCCACGCGATGTTGCAGAGGCGTGTCAACCAAGACAGCCCCACAACATCCAGAGACTTGAGATACTCAGGGCGGATCTCATCCACCCCCGGTGCCTTGCCACCGAGGAGCTTGCAAACCACCTCAGTGACTTCGGCTTGGGTAATGGACAAGTCCACCTCTGAGTCATCAGCCTCAGTCTCCTCAGTGGAAGACATGACGGTGGGATTGAGGAGATCCTCAAAGTATTCCTTCCACCGCCCGACAATGTCCCCAGTCGAGGTCAACAGCTCCCCACCCGCACTGTAAACAGTGTTGGCAGAGTACTGCTTCCCCCTCCTGAGGCGCTGGACAGTTTGCCAGAATTTCTTCGAGGCCGACCGATAGTCCTTCTCCATGGCCTCCCCGAACTCCTCCCAGTTCCGAGTTTTTGCCTCCGCAACTGCCCGAGCTGCAGCACGCCTGGCCTGCTGATACCCGTCGGCTGCCTCAGGAGTCCCGGAGGTCAACATGGCCCGATAGGACTCCTTCTTCAGCTTGACGGCATCCCTTACTTCCGGTGTCCACCACCGGGTTCGGGGATTGCCGCCACGACAGGCACCAGAGACCTTGCAGCCACAGCTCCGAACAGCTGCGTCCACAATGGAGGTAGAGAACATGGTCCACTCAGACTCAATGTCCCCCGCCTCCCTCGGAAGCTGGGAAAAGCTCTCCCGGAGGTGGGAGTTAAAGACCTCCCCAACAGAGTGCTCGGCCAGACGTTCCCAGCAGACCCTCACCATATGTTTGGGCCTGCCAGGTCTGTCCAGCTTCCTCCTCCGCCAGCGGATCCAACTCACCACCAGGTGGTGATCAGTTGACATCTCAGCCCCTCTCTTCACCCGAGTGTCCAAGACATAGGGCCGGAGATCAGATGAAACGACTACAAAGTCGATCATCGACCTCCGACCTAAGGTGTCCTGGTGCCACGTGCACTTATGGACACCCCTATGCTCGAACATGGTGTTCGTTATGGACAAACCGTGACTAGCACAGAAGTCCAATAACAAAACACCACTCGGGTTCAGATCGGGGAGGCCGTTCCTCCCAACCACGCCCCTCCAGGTGTCACTGTCGTCGCCCACGTGAGCATTGAAGTCCCCCAGTAGCACAATGGAGTCCCCAGTCTGAGCACCCCTCAGTACCTCTCCCAGGGACTCCAAGAAGGCCGGATACTCTATACTGCTATTTGGCCCGTAGGCACAAACAACAGCAAGAGCCCTCTCCCCAATCCGAAGGCGCAGAGAGGCGACCCTCTCGTTCACTGGGGTAAACTCCAACACATGGCGGCTGAGCTGGGGAGCTATAAGCAAGCCCACACCAGCCCGCCGCCGCTCACCACGGGCGACTCCAGAGAAGTGGAAAGTCCAGCCCCTCTCGAGGAGCTGGGTTCCAGAGCCCAAGCTGTGCGTGGAGGTGAGCCCGACTATCTCTAGCCGGTACCTCTCAACCTCCCGCACAAGCTCAGGCTCCTTCCCCCCCAGCGAAGTGACATTCCATGTCCCAACAGCCAGCCGCTGTGTCCGGGGATCAGGTCGTCAAGGCCCCTGCCTTCGACTGCCACCTAATCCACACTGCACCAAACCCCTACTGCTACCTCTGTGGGTGGTGAACCCACAGGAGGTCGGGCCCACGTCACCTCTTCGGGCTGAGCCCGGCCGGGCCCCATGGGCAAAGGCCCGGCCACCAAGCGCTCGCATACGAGCCCCAACCCCGGGCCTGGCTCCAGGGTGGGGCCCCGGCTGCGTCCTACCAGGCGATGTCACGGTCCTGGATTTTTTCTCCATAGGGGGTTTTTGGTGAACTGCTCTTGTTCTGGCCTGTCACCTAGGACCTGTCTGCCTTGGGAAACCCTAACAGGGGCATAATGCCCCCGACAACATAGCTCCTAGGATCTATGCCTTAAACTTAATGCTAGCAAAACGAAGGTTCTATTAGTAGGTACCAAGAGACAGGTTCTGAACTACTCCAGTTTTACTATTGATGTTGATGGTGTGTCTATTAGTCCTTCCCAATTATAAAAAACCTTGGAGTTCTCTTTGACTCCACCCTTACGTTTGAACCCCATCTTAAACTAATTACTAAGAATGCTTTCTTTCACCTCCGCAATATTGCACGTCTCCGCCCTTTTCTCTTGGAAACTGATGCCAAAATGTTGGTCAATGCGTTTATTTTTTCTCATCTTGACTATTGCAATTCTCTCTTTTATGGTCTCCCTGCCACATTGCTCAATCGCCTGCAGTACATCCAAAACTCAGTAGCGAGAGTCCTCACACTCACCAAGCGCACTGCCCACATTACTCCTGTTTTACAGCAACTGCACTGGTTGCCAGTTATTTCTCGGATCAAATACAAAATCTTGCTTTTAACCTATAAAGGCTGGTGGTGTAGTGGTTAGCACAGTTGCCTCACAGCAAGAAGGTTCTGGGTTCAAACCCAGCGGCCAGCAAGGGCCTTTCTGTGTGGAGTTTGCATGTTCTCCCTGTGTCTGTGTGGGTTTGCTCTGGTTTCCCCCACAATCCAAAGACATGCAGTTAGGTTGACATGGGGCGGCCTTGGGCTGAGGTGCCCTTGAACAAGGTACCGAACCCCTGACTGCTCCCCGGGTGCTCTAGTATGGCTGCCCACTGCTCTGGGTGTGTGCGTGTGTGTTCACTGCTTCAAATGGGTTAAATGCAGAGGATGAATTTCACTGTGCTTGAAGTGTGCATGTGACAAATAAAGGTTTAAAAAATAAAATAAAGCTCTTCATGGTTTCGCCCCTTCCTATCTCTGAGCTAATTAATTTGTACTGTCCCTCCTGCTCCCTCAGATCTTCTGTCTGTGGACTTCTGACTGTTCCACGTTTTAAACTGGCATCTATGGGTGGCAGATCTTTCAGTGTTGCTGCTCCTAAACTTTGAAACTCGTTACCACAATCGCTTCGTGACTGTTCCACTCTCTCTTCCTTCAAAGCTAACTTAAAAACTTTTCTCTTTACCTCACACTACTCTTCCTAGTGTGGCTTTTTTTTTTTTTGGTAACTCCTGTGTAAAGCGTCCTTGGGTTTGTGAAAGGTGCTATATAAATTGAAATTATTATTATTATTATTATTATTATTATTATTATTAATCCTTTGCAGGCAATAACTGATTGAAGTCTGGAACCCATGGACATCACCAAATGCTGGGTTTCCTCCTTTGTGATGCTTTGCCAGGCCTTTACTGCAGCTGTCTTCAGTTGTTGCTTGTTTATGCATCTTTCTGCCTTAAGTTTTGTCTTAAGCAAGTGAAATGCATGCTTGATCGGGTTGAGATCTGGTGACTGATATTGCCATACAAAAATACCTATTCATCATGCCAAAATAGTTAAAAAGAAGAGATGGAGTGCGATAAAGAAGGGTTCGATTGTGGCTTTACTGGCAGACGGATGAGTGTGTGGTAGGTGTACCTAATAAAATGACCACTGACCATAAGTGCATATTATGTACAGTAGAAGGGTCCTATTTGGTACAGTAGGCTAAACAAAAATGGCATGTGCAGACAGTGTCATGAAATGGTTTTAAAATGGGGGGCAGGGAAGAAAACATCTGTAGTGTGAGACAAACAAACATCCATGGTATGAGACATCATGATTGCAGCATCTGAGCAAATGATAAGCATGAAAAGTAAGCAATTGTGGTTTTGAATGCTCATAATGGAACAAAACAGCATTACAAAATGTCATCTTGCTTTTACGCACTACTGTGACATGGCGATAAACTTCATATCTTCAAGCCAATGTGTGATTTTCTTTTTATTATAGAAACCTGTTCACAAACAAAAATGAACCAAATTTATCAAAGCAGTTCATCCATATCCTCACAAGTGTTAAATGTGTTACTCAATGTAGTTTGTATGAAAAATACAAATAGCATATTTTCTGGTAAAACACTCGTGCGATTTTTTATATATATATATATATATATATATATATATATATATATATATATATATACACACACACACACAGGGTGTTTCAAAAAAATTTGAAATTATTTGAGATGTAAATATCCCAGAAACTACATAGTCTAGGCAAATGAAACTGAACAGGTCCAGTTGCTCTCTTCTACCACCTACAGTTTACAACCCCGATTCCAAAAAAGTTGGGACAAAGTACAGATTGTAAATAAATACGGAATGCAATAATTTTCAAATCTCAAAAACTGATATTGTATTCACAATAGAACATAGACAACATATCAAATGTCGAAAGTAAGACATTTTGAAATTTCATGCCAAATATTGGCTCATTTGAAATTTCATGACAGCAACACATCTCAAAAAAGTTGGGACAGGGGCAATAAGAGGCTGGAAAAGTTAAAGGTACAAAAAAGGAACAGCTGGAGGACCAAATTGCAACTCATTAGGTCAATTGGCAATAGGTCATTAACATGACTGGGTATAAAAAGAGCATCTTGGAGTGGCAGCGGCTCTCAGAAGTAAAGCTGGGAAGAGGATCACCAATCCCCCTAATTCTGCACCGACAAATAGTGGAGCAATATCGGAAAGGAGTTTGACAGTGTAAAATTGCAAAGAGCTTGAACATATCATCATCTACAGTGCATAATATCATCAAAAGATTCAGAGAATCTGGAAGAATCTCTGTGCATAAGGATCAAGGCCGGAAAACCATACTGGGTGCCCGTGATCTTCGGGCCCTTAGACGGCACTGCATCACATACAGGCATGCTTCTGTATTGGAAATCACAAAATGGGCTCAGGAATATTTCCAGAGAACATTATCTGTGAACACAATTCACCTCGCCATCCACCGTTGCCAGCTAAAACTCTATAGTTCAAAGAAGAAGCCGTATCTAAACATGATCCAGAAGCGCAGACGTCTTCTCTGGGCCAGGGCTCATTTAAAATGGACTGTGGCAAAGTGGAAAACTGTTCTGTGGTCAGACGAATCAAAATTTGAAGTTCTTTATGGTAATCAGGGACGCCGTGTCATTCGGACTAAAGAGGAGAAGGACGACCGAAGTTGTTATCAGTGCTCTGTTCAGAAGTCTGCATCTCTAATGGTATGGGGTTGCATTAGTGCGTGTGGCATGGGCAGCTTACACATCTGGAAAGACACCATCAATGCTGAAAGGTATATCCAGGTTTTAGAGCAACATATGCTCCCATCCAGACGACGTCTCTTTCAGGGAAGACCTTGCATTTTCCAACATGACAATGCCAAACCACATACTGCATCAATTACAGCATCATGGCTGCGTAGAAGAAGGGTCCGGGTACTGAACTGGCCAGCCTGCAGTCCAGATCTTTCCCCCATAGAAAACATTTGGCGCATCATAAAATGGAAGATGCGACAAAAAAGACCTAAGACAGTTGAGCAACTAGAATCCTACATTAGACAAGAATGGGTTAACATTCCTATCCCTAAACTTGAGCAACTTGTCTCCTCAGTCCCCAGACGTTTACAGACTGTTGTAAAGAGAAAAGGAGATGTCTCACAGTGGTAAACATGGCCTTGTCCCAACTTTTTTGAGATGTGGTGTTGTCATGAAATTTAAAATCACCTAATTTTTCTCTTTAAATGATACATTTTCTCAATTTAAACATTTTGTAAATAATTTTGTTTACTAATTTAAACAATTTGTACTTTGTCCCAACTTTTTTGGAATTGGGGTTGTACTATGACCTGGATGACTGAGAATCTTCACAGACATGAAACTGAACAGGCTTAATGTTGAGCAATAGAAGATTTATTCCTCAAAATTTGAATGAGAATTTTTGTGTGTATCTATATAGATAGATATAGTTGTGGTCAGAAGTTTACATACAGTGACATGAACGTCATCTTGGATATGGATGTCATGGCAATATTTGGGCTTTCAGTAATTTCTTTGAACTGTTCTTTTTCTGTGGCAGAATGTACAGCATACATCTTTAATAAAAAAAACACTAGAATTTGGTGCACAAGTTTTAATTTTATTTGGGTTTTCTGAAATCAACACATGGTCAAAATTATACAAACAGGGTCAGAAATTTACATATACTCATTAAGGTTATTAATTCAGAGGTGCTGAAACTTCCAAAATGTCTCTTATCCTGCCAAGGCCGAGGTCTCTTAACTTCCTGTTAGTGACTGACTACAGCTGGTAGCTTCTCTGTGCCTTCATAAAAAGGGTTTGTTCACAGCACTCATTGGATTGACCAACACACAGTAAAATGGGAAAGTCCAAGGAGCTCAGTGCAGATGTGAGAAAGAGGATCGCAGATATACACAACTCTGGAATGTCTCTTGGAGCCATTTCTAAACAACTGCAAAGTCCAAGATCAGTTCAAACAATTGTATGCAAGTTATTGTGAGGTGTAGTCACTTTGCCAAGCCATTTTGCTTCAAGAAAACCCAAACTATCACCCTCAGCTGAAAGGAAATTGTTTTGGATGGTCAGGAACAACCTGGGAACCAACATGGCACAGCCCTGCCATGAACTGGAAGCTGATGGATCATCAGCTACAGTTCAGATCATCATGGACTAAGAGGCTGCTAAACAAGAAATAACCCCCTGCTCCAAAATTGACACCTTCAGGCTTAACTAAAGTTTGCAGCTGACTACACGGACAAAGAAAAAGCCTTCTGGAGGATAGCTGTATGGTCAGATGAGACAAAGATTGAGTTGTTTGGCCATAATGATCACCATGTACAGAGGGACACTGTACCAACTGGTGGTAGGATCATCATGCTCTGGGGCTGTTTTACTGCCAGTGGAACTGGTTTATTGCACAAAGTGGATGGAATAATGAAGGAAGAGGACTACCTCAGAATTCTTTAGCATAAACCATCAGAAACTTGAACACGACTTGGGAGTTACAACATGACAATGAACCCAAACATGCATCAGAGCTGGTTGTGGGGAATAAAGCAGGCTAATATTAAGCTTAAAACAAGTCCTGACTTCAACCCTATTGAAAATATATGGACCGTGCTTATAAGTCGAGTCCATGCCAAGAAAAAAAAATTAATTGAACTCTACCAGTTCTAGCATGAAGAGTCATGAAATATCCAACCAGAATTCTGCCAGAAGCTTGTTCATGGTAAACAAAAATGTTTGGTCAAGGTGAATCTTGCGAAGAGACATTTTACCCAAATATTAGGTGTGCTGTATGTATATTTTTGACCCTGTATTGATTTCAGAAAACCCAAAGAAAATTAACTTGTGCACCAAATTCTAGTGGGTTTTATTTTTTAATTAAAGCTGTATGCTGTGGGGGCGTCGTGGCTCAGGTGGTTAAGGCGCCATACCATGAATGCGGGCGACCCGGGTTCGATTCCGGCCTGAGGTCATTTCCCGATCCCTTCCCGTCTCTCTCTCTCCCGCTCATTTCCTGTCTCTACACTGTCCTATCCAATAAAGGTGCAAAAAGCCCAAAAAAATATCTTTTAAAAAAAA
This sequence comes from Neoarius graeffei, assembly GCF_027579695.1. Taxonomy (NCBI): domain Eukaryota; kingdom Metazoa; phylum Chordata; class Actinopteri; order Siluriformes; family Ariidae; genus Neoarius; species Neoarius graeffei. The sequence continues at coordinate 52,902,897 of NC_083569.1, read as the reverse complement.
AAATGTATGCACATTCTGCTACAGAAAAAGAACAGCTCAGAGAAATTACTGAAAGCCCAAATATTGCCATGACATTCATATCCAAGACGGTGTTCATGTCACTGTATGTAAACTTCTGATCGCAACTGTAGATAGAGCAAGCGAGCCCTGGTAACCTTTGGCTTAACTCAGAGGCCATGGGTAGGAAAAGTATGTGAATAAATTGGGGAGAAATCCAAAATGTGCATCCTACTAAACATATTGTAGCTCATCCAGATTTAATGAATCAGTCCTTTACAAACCTAAGCAAGCACAGAACAATCATGAAATATCTTAAACCTGTTCCCACTCCATGTATAATACAGTGTTTCTGTTTCAGTTACAGAGACGTGGCTCCACAATGAGCACCCTTGCATCCATAGGGCGCCTTGGACAGTACGAGGTCAGAGGACTGCTGCTGTGTTTCCTGCACATTGCGAAGACTGTATCAGAGGGTCAGGACCAACTACAATATTTGCTTATATAATGGCAAATTTGTCATACCCTTTTGATATATTTTAGATACAATCTGTTTATTAAACATGCTTTGTTTAACTGTATTCTGTGCATATGAATCCTATTTATGGAAAATGGGGACAAATATAGTTGGTTCTGAGAATCAATTTACCAGGTATCAACAAACCTTAAACTTTAGCTTAACTTTTAACTTCTTCCGTATTTGTTCTTTTCTCTCAGATACCCTGCTGTCTTACTGGAGCAAAGTGAATCCACAGGACATCATGAACTTCCTTAGTCTCCTCGAGTGAGTTGCTTAAACAAAAAAGTATTTTTAAATCATTTAGTCATTCACAGGTATGCAGAGGCTATGTTTAAACTGCCACACCTTGCAGGTAGGTATGATTGTGGGGAAAAATTTACACAATGTTATGTGTAAATAATGGCAAAAAATAAAGGAGATGGTTTCTAAAATAAATAAAAGGATGCATTATGGCATGTAAACAGTTTGTTTCTGAGGAATAATTAAGCTTCCCTAAGCGATGCCGCAAACATGAAGGCATTTTAAATCTACCGAAATGTGTTGTTTCGTGTCGGCAGGAATCATTTCATTCTGTTCTAACAATGATGGTTTTGTTTACTTTATTTAATTTCTAAAATAGGTCTTATTTAAAGGTACATTAGTCATTCAATAGTAGTTCTTACTAGTTTAAAAAAAAAAAAAACAGGAAATATGTAGAACATGATAAGAGAGTTTAAGCCATGGCCTCAGCACAACTGTATTATGTGGATACTGAGTGTATCAAGTGGCTCATCAGTGGTCATAATTGTCTCATTGTTTGTGCTTACATGGGGCTCTTTTGGTAGACACGCCCACAACACTACTTCATTCTGCATCCATATTCTGTTTGGAAAGAAAAAACGTAGCCTAAGTGCCCAGCGCAGCCATCTCCTTTTACACTGTGCAAAATACATATGCTTTTGAAAATGACGACTTCATGACAAGAAAACCGGGCGGCACGGTGGTGTAGTGGTTAGCACTGTCGCCTCAAGCAAGAAGGTCCTGGGTTCGAGCCCCGTGGCCGGCGAGGGCCTTTCTGTGTGGAGTTTGCATGTTCTCCCCGTGTCCGCGTGGGTTTCCTCCGGGTGCTCCGGTTTCCCCCACAGTCCAAAGACATGCAGGTTAGGTTAACTGGTGACTCTAAATTGACCGTAGGTGTGAATGTGAGTGTGAATGGTTGTCTGTGTCTATGTGTCAGCCCTGTGATGACCTGGCGACTTGTCCAGGGTGTACCCCGCCTTTCGCCCGTACTCAGCTGGGATAGGCTCCAGCCTGTGACCCTGTAGAACAGGATAAAGCGGCTAGAGATAATGAGATGAGATGAGATGAGATGAGATGACAAGAAAACCAGATTAAACATTGGTAGTACTTTCCCATGATGGAGTAATTATTGCTGGTGAAGCAGATAAAGCAGGATGTAGAATTAATGACTTTGCTCCTAGACAAATATGTAAATGCAATCTGTTTAACACTTCAAATTGTTTGAGCAGCAGCTTCATATAACCAATCAAGTAGATACATTACTCATAGAGAGCCAGGTCAACTCCACTAAAAACTCCACTGAAAAAAGACAATTATTGCCATATGACCAACCTTTTTATAATCTATTAATTTAGTTCTTTATTTGGGTCTTTTTTTTTTTCAAAGAATATTATTTTAGCAGTATCAGCCCTGTGATGACCTGGCGACTTGTCCAGGGTGTACCCCGCCTTTCGCCCGTAGTCAGCTGGGATAGACTCCAGCTTGCCTGCGACCCTGTAGGACAGGATAAAGCGGCTAGAGATAATGAGATGAGATGAGAGACTAACTAGGTATTTATCTACATGTGAGATAATATCTTCCTTAATGCGATCAGCGAGCGATTTTAGTGCTGGACGCTCAGTCCACAACCGAATAAAACAAGCACAGACCGGGAAACAATCCTATCGATTGGTTTGGGTGTCCGATTGCTACTCAGAACAAATTGCTAGATTGTGTGAGGGGTGATGGCATATTATTGACTCTCAACTGCCTATTATGGCATCTAAAAATTCATTAGATACGGTAGCAGCCTGTAGTGTAAGTCAACTGTGATAGGGTTAACTTTGTTTGAGGCTATGTTATTATTAATGTTGTCCTGTCTCACCAAAATCTCTGGTCACAGGCTGCTGTTTACTTACCATACTAAATCGTAACTGAGAATGACTCAAGAGTTAATACTGCTTTATACTGAGAAAGGGACTCTGTCAAGGTGCTGATACCGTTCTGAACATGAAAATCACTCATTCACAAATACTTTTTTTTTGAGTATAAGAACCACCCAACATTTCGATCCTGCTGATATTCCACAAGGTGCTGGTACCCTTATTTGTATATGTGGGTCTTAATACTATATTCTGTTGATGGTGAGGATTTCTTGAATTCATTTTGAAGCAAATAGCTTTCAACAAAGTCTGTAAAATCTGGTGAAGGTAGATGGTTACGGTGAGCCCACTGTTGCCACTATCCACAACTGCCACTGGTTGCCACTTTAGCTGGTTGGCAGTGGAGCGCCTTTATGGTGCTTCCCAAAACGCGCAACTGGCTGGTCATGCTCACCTGCAAGCATAATTAGATTGATATCCTGCAGGATCAAGATCTTTGGTAGGAATTCCAGGGTTGAACCCTACTTCCCAAGCAAACCAATAACACATGCAATTTGTTAACCTGCCTGCTCCTAGTAATGAACAGTAAAAGAAGTTGTCATTGTCAATATCAAAAGCCATTTTATGTTTGGATCTTGTTAGTTCATATGCCAAGTTGCACTAACTGCTTACTAACAATTCTAGCTCTCATTATTGGATCACTGTTTGGCATGAAGGTCAGAAATTTTTTGCACCTTTATGAAAATGTTTAATTAGTTTATGTGTCCTTTGTGCACAGCCAATGTAGCCGCATACACTTTTAGAGTAGACCCAAAATAGAAACACTTCTGAAACATGATGCAGACATAGTTCATCATTTCACATATCTGAAAAAAACAAACAAAAAACTTTCCACTTGCCTGCATACAACCTGACCCCTTGTGAACATCCCTGAGGTCGCTCCTAGAGGGCCTTACACATAATTTCAAGGTGTGCATGGTTTACTGTGCTTGTTTATCTCGTCTGATATGATGAGTAGTGGACACAGAGGCCAAATCAGTAACATCAACGGCACTAAGATTCATGGTCTGTTATCAGCGACAGTGGTTGCAATGAGCTGCAGTGTCATCCATAACACTGACAGTGATGGGTAGGAATTACAATAATCGATTTGGCCAATTGTGTGCCAACGCATCCTGTTTCTGTCATCTTGTGGAATTGCAAATCTCCGGTTATAGGCTTGCTGTGAGACAGCCAGTTGCTGTCTGGTTGTATTCAGCCCAGTAGGTACACAGCTCTCAAAAGCAGATGTCTCTGATGATCCACCCACTTCCAGAATTTGTTTATCCACCTCAAAATTGCTTGCGTTTTTATGCCTTCCAGTTGATGTAAAGTACCACTGCGTAGTTGTTGGTCCACATTAGCACTAGCTCTAATTTTATGGTTTGCTGAAAATGTTGCAGCTTTCAAGGACATTGATATTCTGACATCAAACCATGTTTCTTTAAAAAGCTTGTACGGTATAGGCTGCAAGTTGAGCTTCATTTCTGTGAACTATATAATCTGTGCAGGTGTCAGATGGCATGTCTCATACATGATGTCCAATCTTAGAGCTTTCACATGTGAGATCAGGAGCTTTCTGGCTTGTCACTTGCTTTTAGGGCTATCAACATCGCAGCTAGTTGTCCATATAGGGTTATAGTTTTGGGGGGAGCTTGGAGCAAATCTCATACATTTTGTAAACACTCTGGATGCCAAAGCTAACTCCGAAGGAAGGACCCTGAACTGATATGTTGCTCAATGGAAAAGCCATGGCCTAATGGTTAGCGAAGCAACTTTGGGGCCAGAAGGTCGCCGGTTTAATTCTCTGGACCAGCAGGAATGGCTGAAGTGGCATGTAAACACTCTGGGTGCCAAAGCTAACCTAGAAGGCACCTAATCTCCAACTGCTCCCCGGGCTGCTCTGGGTATGTTGTACGTCACTCTGGATAAGAGCATCTGCTAAATGCTATTAATGTAATGTAACTGATTGCCATGTAGAAACATGCGTCCTTATGATCTATGGTTTTCTTAGATAAAAAATTTACTTGATTTCATTATCCCCCGCTGGCCGAAAGGCCCGAAGGGGGATTATGTCGTGGTGATTTCTGGAAGGGGTGCTCACCTTCTGAAATCAACTCCTCTCACAATTTGTGGAGGAATTTCACCAAACTTGGCAAAAGGCTATGACAATTATACGCTTATTAAAATTTCGTTTAATTTGGGCAGATTTTACCAGAGTTATGCCCTTGATTATTAACAAACTTGTACTTTGGCAATTTCATCAAGATGTGCTTGCTTTCTGAAATCAACTTCCCTCAATTTTTAGAGGAATTTCATGTAATTTGGCAAAAAGTTTTTATCCCCCGCTGGCTGAAAGGCCTGAGGGGGGATTATGTCGTGGTGATGTCCGTCCCGGGAAGGGTACTCACTTTCTGAAATCAACTCCTCTCTCAATTTTTGGAGTAATTTCACGAAACTTGACAGGATTTTATGTTATGTCGGTAATGCGCATATTGCAATTTCGTTCAGTTCAGTCACATTTTACCAGAGTTATGGCATAGTTTCCAGCGGGGGATATTGTGCTCTCAGAGCACTCTTGTTTAATATTTTCAGTGTGAGATTTAGCTAATTAACCACAATGACATTATTTTTTTTCATAACTTTTCATTTTATTTTATTTAGTTATTGTCTCTACCAAAGTGCCAGTAATTCCTGAGCTCACTGCAATTCTGATGCATAACTTTCCATTTTAAAATTCTGATTATGTGAAGTGCCTGTTATTTTTTGGACAGGATTTCTCTGGTTCAGTTTCGTTATTCTGGCAAGAGGAACATAAGTAGGTAAGAACAGTAATGTACTGTTGGATTTTGTAACATAATAATGAATGATTTCCAAAAATACAAGCTATCCCATATGTGAGGTAATAGACTCCCAGATGATATCATCAGGTTTTGTCATTGGTATAATTGCTTGTGTGTGTAGGTGCCAGGAATCTTGGGTGTCAAGGGCCTTCTCCTCAGACAGGAAATCTCAGACAATGCCTGTGATGCGAGGACGCTCCAGCCTTATGCAGGCCAGTCTGCAGCAGTTTAACACCCTCGAGGCATCTCATACACTCAACACAGGTACTGAGCATCATTCCCAAAAGAACAGGGAAGGAACTATACATGACACTGTGATAAAGCTCTGTACAATATCAAGCACATGTCTAATGTAGCTCTTACCATACTTTTATTCTCGTCAAAACTCATTTCTTTTCTGTCCATGATACATGACAAATGAAATGCATGTACAACTGAATGATATTTTAGGTGGCGGCTCCACAGAAGCAGAAATAAACCATCAAGCCCTGTTAGAGGGTAACATCTCTACAGAGGTTTGCCTCATTGTGCTGGACACACTCTCTCTCTTCACTCAGAGCTTTAAGGTAACACAAATAATCACTAGTTTCTCAGGATTTGTTGTTGCTGGTTATTGCGCAGTATGATTAATTATTATTTTTTTGAATCGGTGCCTACAGAACCAGCTTCTGGAGAGTGATGGCCACAACGCTCTGATGAAGAAAGTGTTTGATATTTATCTAACTTTCCTAAGAGTTGGACAATCAGAAGTGGCAATCAAACATGTTTTTGCTTCTCTAAGAGCCTTTATGTCCAAGGTGAACACACTCACAATGATTTCTCTTAAGAACATAGTCAATTACACACATTTTGTCTGTACTGATAGGTAAATGGTTTTACATTTTCACACCATTTATTCTGCATACAATGTACAATTTTTTTTTTTTTTCACCAGAAGTAGATTCTGGTATTCCTTATTAACATGGAGAATTAATATTTTCGAATGGTTGCATACCTCAGTTTCAGGTCACTCTCTTTAAGGGCCATGTGACCTTGTGTGGCTCGTTGTGTTACGAGGTGCTAAAGTGCTGCATGTCCAAACTGGCGAGTGTGCGCGGAGAAGCAGCAGGCCTGCTCTACCTCCTCATGAAGAACAACTTTGAGTACACCAAGAGGAAAAGCTTTTTGCGCATGCACTTACAGGTACAGTAGGGGATTTTTTTTTTTTTTTTCCTCTGTGAAGATTTTCTCACAATCTAACAAGGTACTTTTTAGGTTATGGATTCTAAATGAGTAATACTAAATGCATTTTTGCATTATTTAATGAAAGTAATCAGCATTTATTTACTCGATCAACTGTTTAAAGGCAAAGTCTTCAGTAGATCATCATAGTGTTTAGTTTTTTGTCAGGCTTCAAAAGAAAAATCATTTTAAAATATATCTTAGTGCCACGCGTAATAGGAAAATAGCATAATGCTAGCCAAAAATGATGCAGTGATTTACATGATTAAAAAAAAATTAGGATAGCGCTGTACATTTTCCTCTCCCCAAGGCTCTGTATTCGCTATGTTCATCCTCGGCCCCCTCAACATCTCATCTCATTATCTCTAGCCGCTTTATTCTGTTCTACAGGGTCGCAGGCAAGCTGGAGCCTATTCCAGCTGACTACGGGCGAAAGGCAGGGTACACCCTGGACAAGTCGCCAGGCCATCACAGGGCTGACACATAGACACAGACAACCATTCACACTCTCACTCACACCTACGGTCAATTTAGAGTCACCAGTTAACCTAACCTGCATGTCTTTGGACTGTGGGGGAAACCGGAGCACCCGGAGGAAACCCACGCGGACACGGGGAGAACATGCAAACTCCACACAGAAAGGCCCTCGCCAGCCACGGGGCTCGAACCCAGGACCTTCTTGCTGTGAGGCGACAGTGCTAACCACTACACCACTGTGCCACCCCGCCCCCTCAACATGTTATCACCAAAAGCAATATATATTTAAGTTATTCCCCGAAATCGAGTTGTACATGAGCTGATAAGCCATGTACAATGAGATTGAGTGGAATAACTGCTTTATTCTATCCACATTCACTGGATTTTGAGAAATGGAGCATTTTTATTTTTTGCAAATTTGATAAATAAGAACTTTATACAAAACGTCCGACAAAATCATTTCTGCTTAGAATGTAAACAAACCGGCGAAATGACAGGAGCAATTTGGGAAAAATGCTATAATGATAATTCTTGAAAAATAAAAACGATATTTTAATTACATATTTTGTTACTTTTTTGTATTTTTTTTTGGGGGGGGGGGGTTGTTTTTGAGTAGACTTTTTTATTTTGTCCTCAGTTGGTTCAGCAACACACTCCACCATTTCGTTTTTCTCTACTCACGGTATATGAGCTGATAGCCTAGTAGTAGTGTAACCAATCAGAGTCCACAATTGCTCATATCCAGTGACTGTGGAGGTGGAGATTGATTATTTATTTATATATTTATAAATATATATAAAATAAACAAACTGTTGTCATTAAGTTGGAAGCACAAAATTGTTTAGAATGTTTTTGTATGCTGTAGCTTTATGATTTTCTTTCACTGGAACTAAAAGGCACCAGCCTAAACAGGTTCCAGCATGACAATGTTCCAAACAAAATGAGATCCATGAGGTTATGTTTTGCCAAAGTTGGTGTGGAAGAACTCAAGTGGCCTGCACAAAATCCTGATCTCAGCTGCACTGAATACCTTTGGGATGAACTGGAATAAAAGCTGTTCACCAGGTCACCTCTCCCAACACAGTCCCCCAGCCTTGTGCATGCTCATGGCTGGATGGAAACAAATCCTCACAGCCACAATCCAAAATACAGTGGAAAGCCTTCCAAGAAGAATGTAGCAACACCGTATCAATGAAACAACACCGTATCAATGCCCAACACAATATTCATGGTTTTGGAGTGAGATGTGCAAAAATCAGAGTATCCACATACTTTTGGTCATATAGTGTACATCATATTGAAAATATCTCCGTCCATATGAGAACGCAAAAACATTTTGAAAACACTCATATCGGTACGCCAGCCAATTAGGTGGCAATAGTATTTCATCAAAGCGCGTAAAACAAGTCTAAGTGTCCCCTACCAGGATAAGGGTTATCAGGACACACCCCTGTATTGTAAAAATAAATAAATATATATATAAAACCACATTAATTTATATGAACGTTTTCCTTCTCTTTAACACCAGTTATCAAGACACATTTTGGATATTGAGCTCGAGTTTATACGTTTTCAAAAATTAAACTGAAAGTTATCCATTGTCTTGAGTTTTGTCTGAGTTGTCAGTGTTCGTTTAACTGATGTATGTAAGTTATAAGTTGAAAAAGGGGAAGTGGGAGGAGGAGGAGGAGGGGTGAACCCGACAGAGAAGCTGACGTGACCATGAGAAATAAATCTCAGTAGAAGCAATTTTAAAATGTTGAATCTTAATTTAAAATGGCAATAGATATGAATATAGTTGAAGTTTTCTTAACTTGAAAGTGTGTGTGGAAACAGTTTGTTTTTTGACAAGATGAAGTGAGTTTTCTTGAATGGCTAATGTAACAGTAAATTGTTTTAACTCAGAGTATCAACTTGAAGCAACAAATGAGCTTTAGTTAAATAACTTGTGTAACTTTTTGTGTTGAAACAAAGGTTATCTTCCTGTCGAGGTTACTCACAAGTTGAAAGCAGCAGTTGAAGATTTGTTTCTAAGTTTAACCAGTTTGAACTTTTTTACATTATGAAGCCGGGCCTGGGTGTGGTTTCCACAGGCAAGGGTGTGGTCACTAGGCCATCCATGTAACACTTTCAGGTTCAGCTCAAAGTCACGAGAGTCATCTTATGGGTTTACTACCTGCAAGATGAAGGGGGGGGGGGGGGGGGGTGTCAGGGAAGTTGACAGGGTCAAGAAGTAAGCCTTCCAACTAATGCTCAAGGAGGGCCGTCTGGAGCTATGATTGTGTGCATTGAAATTTTTCTGTGGTAGGTACTGTAGGAGTATGGGATATCTGGGCTACTACTTTGTATGATGCAGTCTCTGTATGAACACAGTGAGTGTTGTGTTTGCATTCTTATCGAAGCCATTCATCAAGGTGTGGGTGTTGGACTTTGTCAGGAGTGTGTCTTGTCACCACTCCTGTTTAGTAGATTTTGTAGATAGGATATTAAAGGAACAGTCCACCGTACTTCCATAATGAAATATGCTCTTATCTGAATTGAGACGAGCTGCTCCGTACCTCTCCGAGCTTTGCACGACCTCCCAGTCAGTCAGACGCAGTCAGACGCGCTGTCACTCCTGTTAGCAATGTAGCTAGGCTCAGTATGGCCAATGGTATTTTTTGGGGCTGTAGTTAGATGCGACCAAACTCTTCCGCGTTTTTCCTGTTTACATAGGTTTATATGACCAGTGATATGAAACAAGTTCAGTTACACAAATTGAAACGTAGCGATTTTCTATGCTATGGAAAGTGCGCACTATAATGACAGGCGTACTAACACCTTCTGCGCGCTTCGGCAGCGCATTGATACGGAGCTCAGATATCAATGTGCTGCCGAAGCGCGCAGAAGGTGTTAGTACGCCTGTCATTATAGTGCGCACTTTCCATAGCATAGAAAATCGCTACGTTTCAATTTGTGTAACTGAACTTGTTTCATATCACTGGTCATATAAACCTATGTAAACAGGAAAAACGCGGAAGAGTTTGGTCGCATCTAACTACAGCCCCAAAAAATACCATTGGCCATACTGAGCCTAGCTACATTGCTAACAGGAGTGACAGCGCGTCTGACTGCGTCTGACTGACTGGGAGGTCGCGCAAAGCTCGGAGAGGTACGGAGCAGCTCGTCTCAATTCAGATAAGAGCATATTTCATTATGGAAGTACAGTGGACTGTTCCTTTAAAGCATAACCAAGGTTGAAGAGGTGCCCAGTATGCAGGCGACTGCAGGAATACCACCAAATTCCCTATGTATTGTCCGATTTGTTTAACATCGTTACTGTGATTGTATGTTTGCTAATTTGAAATTTTTCTTCCTGTTAACAGCGGTCACCCCTCCTTGCCCCCTTCACACACACTCGCCTGGTCCTGGTCTTGACTCGGTCTCACCCTGCCTTAGTCTTGGTCTTGACTTGATCTCAACTCCTCAAATTTTTGGTCTAGTCTTGGTCTCGATACACTTTAGTTTTGGTCATGACTTGGTCTCAGTTTAGGTGGTCTTGACTACAACATTACCTGCTGCTGTGCTGAATTGAGACGAGTGAGTTGACCTGATAAGGATGCCCACTGGTCAACTCCCCTTGGAGTTGATGAAGGTTACACATGGGCCTTATCAGTAATTTCCCTTCGCAGTATGGTTTGTCCTGTCTGAGCAATCAGTTTAGGAGCAATATAATGCGAGTCATTCTGGCAACTGCGCATGAGGGTGTAATAATAAAACGAAATTGCAAACACTTTATGAAAGAAGACTATTTTAGACTACAAGCTAACAACCTGGAGAGAAGCCATGATAAGAGTCCTAGCACATTTATAACACATGCAGAACTGCACTAGGCGTGCACAGGCTGAAGCTGTGACATCAGCATTTCCAAAAACTTATGGTTTTCTAAATCCACATAAAAATAGTGAAAATGTTTTAATATTACTCCAGCTTGGTAGAGACGGTCTTGGTTGGTTATGTAAGCATATTTACAGTTTTGTTTGTTTTTGGTTCTTCCTCTAAAGATCATCATTGCTGTGAGTCAGCTAATTGCAGATGTGGCCCTGACAGGAAGTTCACGCTTCCAGGAATCATTATCCATCATCAACAACTTTGCCAACAGTGACAAGGCCATGAAGGTATATCAGAGTTTTCAGGCTAGATCATGTGTTGACCAAGTTCTACCTCATTACAGTGACATGCTTGCGTTGGGTTAAGATCCACATGGGCAGGGTCTAATCATGAATTTCAGAGCAATTCATTACGTCTTACATGTAAAGCCAAGTGTTTGTTAGAAAGTGTTGAATTCCTTGTGTTTATTCCTTGACTAAACAGAGCTCCTAAGTCATTAAAGCACTTTAATTGTATCTTATACCACAGCACAATTGAATTTTCTAACCTGTTTGGTCAGATGTTCGCTGCTCTGAAGATGTTGAGTTTCTGTAGCAGCATGGCACAGAGTGTATCGGCAGCTGTAATTCAAATCACAGGTTTATATTAATGCACTTGTTCAGTAGATTTTTCGATAGTAACAGCTATAATATGTTTCTATCATAGCTCATTTACAGGATGTTGTATGGCAGACAAATTAAAATGTATATCAGTTGATATGGTTAAGTGTTCTTTAAGGGGATGTTTAACATTTATGGAAAGAGGATCCACTGTTGGCACTTTCAAACATTCAGCAAGTTTTCTGCCAGGAGAGAGATATCAGGACAAAGGACTTTCCGCTTTCTCTGCAACATGACAAGCTGTGAGGGGTTTTTTTTTTAGCCTTATTAACTCCGAGAGAGAAGTAGAGGCTGTTGAGTGAACAAGTGTTTCTAGCTGACATTAAATGTAACTCTAAATTGTTTAAAAGTATGATGTGGTGTTCATTAATGAATTAAAACATTTTAATTTTTAGGAAACTGCTGTGGTACAAGAGGAAGAAAACACTTTGGGCGTGCTGTTATTTAACAATTACTCACCAAAGGTGAAGTGAATATCTGTGAATAATAATGAGATGAAGCCGAGGTTATTATTCACCGATATTCACTGAGCCTGAGGAAGATAATTGTTTTAGTATAAATACACAGGTGATTTATTTTTTAAAGGGGTACCAAATATAATATATACAGTTGCTGATGTGACAAAGTAACATATTCTTAAGTATTCTATCAAACTTGTATACTAGAAAACAATGAAATATCTTGGTAATTGTAAATATAATACTTTATACGCCAAACCGCACAAGAGTCGCCATTTTTAAAAGACCGTGACGTCAGCGCTACCCACTGCACTAGCGGAACTCTCCGAAATAGAGGAGAGAAGCGTGTAATCATGGCGTCGGGCGCATCAAGTGAAAGCGACAGCTCTGTCGAATCATACGAAGAGATCCCGCAAGACACACTGCAAGCAGGCTATGGCTTAGAAGGGTACCAGTTTGAACCTAGGAGAGGTACTCTCGACTCCGGTGATGAAATAAGAGAAGAAAGCTCAGATGACGGCGAGGATGAGACTGATGCTGACCATGGGCATGGCGAGCGTGGGGCAGAGCGTCTGCGTGGTGCTCGTGCGGAAAATGTAACGTGGAGTTGCTCACGAGTCCAGCAGAATTTATTTGCTGCAATGAGATAGGCGCCACCCGTGGACTTGCGAAATCGTCGCAAGAGGCAGAAACAGGTATTTCACATGTGCTATTCCCAACCTCAATGAGCCAACACAACTGGGCACATACATACGTCATGAGTGTTACGCAGAGAAAATGAACGTGCATTCTGATTGGATAAAATTAATATCATGGCGGGCTGTTCAAACTGCGGAAATAGTTTGCTCGAGCTACTTTCAAAACACTATAACTTTCCAACCTTAGAACAAAAAACTTTTGTAAGTCTTGAATAAGGTTCGTTAATGTGTGTTTTATTGTTATATTTACTCTATATATTGCCCTCTGTTCCCCTTTAAAAATCATATAGATAAAATAAGCCATAATTCCACTTTACCTTTTTGAATAGTTTTAGACCAAACTTTGTAGAATCTTTAGTGCTTTTAGGAACAGCGTTTTCTTTCATAATTTGTAATTCTTCCTCACTTACAGGGACAAAGCAATTGGCCGCCATTTTGCCGAGTTGCTCGAGGTGATTATCGAGAAATAGTCCGAATCTCTCGACCAACCAGCGCACAATCATTTCTGTGTTTATACTAATGGAAAATAATCAATCAATATTTTCCAATAACAGCAAGAAACACATCCCATCGTGTTTAATGTGACCCTACAATCATGTTTGTGAGAATGCAGTTGTACATGTTTTCATATATAACTTTTTTTTTTAACTGCTTGTGTGTGTTTAGTCTACATCATTTCCGACAGAAGTGAAAGGCCTTACAAAGCGCATCCGTACCGTACTGATGGCCACAGCTCAAATGCGTGAGCATGAGAAGGACCCAGAAATGCTGCTGGATCTGCAGTACAGTCTGGCCCGCTCCTATGCCAGCACACCCGAACTCAGACGCACCTGGTTGGACAGCATGGCACGAGCTCACCTCAAAAATGGAGACACTTCAGAGGTGTGTGTGTGTACTGTATGCATAGACAAATTGGATACTACAATACAGTTGCACTGATGGAAAAATTTGGATTTACTTAATTGAATTATGGACATTGGTTCCATGTGAATTGTTTGCTTTAACAGAGTCATATAAAATTAAAAAAAAAGAAAGTTAATTTTTATATATTATTAACAAAACCATATTGTTTTTGATTAGGGAAATTCAACGTAATTTACTTATGCTACACATATAACATTATTTTACTAGCCGACATGTTTTGATCATGATAATATAAAATTATATTTGGTCTGCATCACTTTTCTCAAACTGTAAACAGTTTTAATTTAAAACCTGTATTCTTATTATTAACAAGTGAGTAAGAAACAATTCACCCATGAACAAAAAATAGTTGTTCAATAATTATAGAGCTAAAATATAAAAATATTAGAATATAATTGTGTGGAAAAAGGTTGTTAACCTTAGTGTTGATTTTTTTTTAAAACGAACCTTGAGTGTATTTTGACAAACAATAAAATGAATGCAAGGTTACTATTTACAGTGGTGCTTGAAAGTTTGTGAACCCTTTAGAAATTTCTATATTCCTGCAAAAATATGACCTAAAACATCAGCAGATTTTCACACAAGTCCTAAAAGTAGATAAAGAGAACCCAGTTAAACAAATGAGACAAAAATATTATACTTGGTGAGGAAAATGATCCAATATTACATATCTGTGAGTGGCAAAAGGATGACCCTCTAGGATTAGCAGTTAATTTGAAGGTGAAATTAGAGTCACGTGTTTAAAATCAATGAGTTGTCAATCAGGCATCATTGGGCACCCTGTTTTATTTAAAGAGCAGGTATCTATCAAAGTCTGATCTTCCCAACACGTGTTTGTGGAAGTGTATCATGGCTTGAAAAAAGGAGATTTTTGAGGACCTCAGAAAATCATTGTTCATGCTCATCAGGCTGGAAAAGGTTACAAATCCATCTCTAGAGTTTGGACTCCACCAATCCACAGTTAGACAGATGGAGGAAATTCTAGACCATTGTTACCCTCTCCAGGAGTGGTCAACCAACAAAGATCACTCCAAGAGCAAGGCGTATAATGGTCCACAGGGCCACAATGGAACCCAGGGTGATGTCAAAGCATCTAAAGGCCTCACTCATATTGACCGTGTTACACTAATGTGGACTAATGAATCCAGCATCAGGAGAACACTGAACAACAATGGTGTGCATGGCAAAATAGCAAAGAGAAAGCCACTGCTCTCCAAAAAGAACATCGCTGCTCATCTATAGTTTCATATGGACATACAGATCATATGGACAAGGCAGGAGGCTATTGCGCCTTTTTTTTTGTGGCTACTGCCTCATATAAAGGCTGTAACCACTATGTCCTTGTGTTGTAAGAATGAGTGTAACAATCGCGCATACGCATACAGGTGTTCCTATTAAAATGGCCGGTGAGTGTATACAGTTCGGTTCACCATTTGAAATAAATGGACTAGACTAAAGAAATCGCTTTCAGACATGTTTATGCTTATTACCAAGGAAAAATATATTCATATTTTAAAATATACTCCAAGTCCTTCTTCGGCCAGTGGTCCCATGTGTGACGTAGATGTGACGCACTTCCGAGTTGTTATGGGAAGTTGTCAAAGAGTACTTAGACCACTGAGCTCTAACGCCGTGCCATTTCTGGGAAATAAGAGTTTGGGTCATGGCGACAGCATGTGTATGTCTAGCCTGGGCCCGCCCATCCTAAGTGTGACGCAACACGAGGGCCTGTTGCGAGCTTAGTCTGGCAAGGCAAGCTATCTCCAGCTCTTCCAAGCTCCCGAAAAATCGGGAGCCAATCAACTTTGAGCATCTCCAACGGCCCTGGGTAGAGGCGTGTTCAAGGCAGTGACGTAGTAGAACTGCGACCGGAAGCCATAGATTGTTTACAGAATCTATGCCGGAAGCGCTTCATTCGCTAGAAACATTACGAACATGGAGCAGCGGCAAGCCTTTGACACAGCGGTAGATGCTGTATTGAAAGCATTCAACAGGAAGTTCTCATTGAAAACGGAGCAAAGAGCAGCCCTGGAGGTATTTATCTTCTTCCTGTTACTCAAGCAGTTTCTGTCGCGTCACATACGTCAGAGGAAAGAGTGATGTGATTGGTTTAAGCTTCGTCACAGCCTTTTCTGGCTTCGACCAGTAGCAAACTGAGGCATTTCAGGGAGGCGGGTCAACCACGCCTTTGGGAAACGGTTGGCCTTAATATCTTTGCCAGACCAAATGCTCGCAGAGCTTTGAAGTCGCGTTAGCCAGACTAGTGTATGTCAGCCTCGGTTCAGAGGTTTCAGTTTCGAGAAATAAGAGTAGAATAATATAAAGTACAGACACTCGGTATATTTTACTTCTGTGATTTTTAAATTGTTTGTTTTTGGATTACCCTTCATTTAATTATGCTATATTTACTGTATGGACATGGTATCAGAAAACAATTTTATTTATAAGCAGTAGCCACATGTACCCATAGGGTATTTTTTTTTTTGACACAAAATAATCAAACCTTTAGGGTTAAATGAGAACTGTTATTTTTTGGAGAAAGGAAAACGGTGTATTCCAGCATAAGAACCTTATCCCATCTGTGAAACATGGTGGTGGTAGTGTCATGGTTTGAGCCTGTTTTTCTGTATCTGGGCCAGATCACCATTGACAGAGCAATGAAGTCTGAATTATACCAGAGAATTTTAAAGGAAACTTTCAGGACATCTGTCCATGAACTGAGAGAAAGTGGGTCATGCAGCAAGACAATGACCCAAAGCACACAAGTCATTCTCCAAAAGAATGGTTAAAGACAAATAAAATTAATGTTTTGGAATGGCCAAGTCAAAATTCTGGCCTTAATCCAATAGAAATGCTGTGTGAGCAGTTCGTGTGAGGAACAACAACCCACCCCTCACACCCATTCCCCCACCCCCACCCCAACATTCCAGAGCTGAAGCTGTTCTATACAGAGGACTGGGCTCAAATTCCTCCAAGCCAACATGCAGAACTGAGCAACAACTGAAATGTTTATTAGCAATTATTGTTGCACAAGGGGGTCTAAAAGCACATTTCACATATTTTTGCCACTCACAGACATATAACACTGGATTATTTTCCTTAATAAATAAATAACCATGTATAATATTTTTGTCTCATTTTTAAAAACTGGGTTCTCTTTATCTACTTTTAGGACTTGTGTGAAAATCTAGTCACACAGTCACATTTATGGAGAAATCTAGAACATTTTAAAGGGTTCACAAACTTTCAAGCACCACTGAATTTGCTAAATTTACCAGATAAAAAAAGCTACATGGGACTGTACATACATGCCATGTATGCTAAGTGCTAATCTTTAAAAACATAACTAAATCAAATGAATTTCCCCTAACTTTCTTGACGATGCTTCTGACCTAAATAACTGGACTGTAGACATTCTTTTGAAGGAGTTTATGAGAATTATTCCAATGTATTCAATGTCAAAGCTTGTCCAAGATGAAGAGTCCACCAAAACAGATTAATTGAGGCTGCGTTAAAATAATAATGAGGTTTTAAGTTTCTCACATAAGCAGTCTTTTGAATTGTTAGAAATGACTTGCCAATAGTTTCCTGGTCCAGTCTCAGGGCAGACCACAACCAGCGTAAGAACTAGATGGTTCTGTCAAACGTAAAATTAGCCAAACTTGCTTATCCATTTGCAGTGGTTAACACTGTCACCTCACAGCAAAAAGGTTTTCAGTTTGAACCTCACGACCAACTGGGGCCTGTGTGGAGTTTGCATGTTGTCCTTGTGCTTGCATGGGTTTCCTCCAGGTGCTCCGGTTTTCTCTACAGTCCAAACACATGTGGATTAGGTCAGGTGGCTACTCTAAATTGCCCGTAGGTATGAACGTGAGTGTGAATTGTTGTTTGTCTCGAATGTTAACTGTGCAATAGATTGGTAACCTGCCCATGGTGTACCCTGCCAGAGTCGGCTGGGATTGACTTCAGCTTCCCCATGACCCTGAGAGATGAGTGGTATTGATAATGAGTGATACTTAAAAAGAAACTGAGTAGCACAACAAAACATCAGACATAACATTCCAGAGATGTGTTAAGATATGGACAGCCAGGCTTATCTTGTGCCAGAGCAGCCAAAGCCATGTTCAAGTCCCTTTCTTATTGAACAACCTTCCAGTCACCTAGTGTAAATATTTAAAAGCATAATATTTTTAAACTAAATGTGTGATCTATTTTAGCATAGCCAATCAATGCTCTTTTCCGTTTTTCAGTTCCTTTTGATTTAGGCCCCATTAACTTTACTTGAGCTTGTCAATACTAGGTCACTGAATCACACTCATGCTAATAAATTAAGTTTTGTTTCAGTTAAATTTTATGTAAGCAATTAAATGTTTTCAATACTAACTGAATATTCTTATGTATCAACCCTGCGATGACCTGGCGACTTGTCCAGGGTGTACCCTGCCTCTCGCCCATAGTCAGCTGGGATAGGCTCCAGCTTGCCTGCAACCCTGTAGGACAGGATAAGTGGCTATAGATAATGGATGGATGAATATTCTTATGTTAACCACAAAAGAATCTTAAAAATATTCTCTTAAATCTGACAGACCATATATTCCTTTTTTCAGTGTAATAAATGTAGTATATTAGTCTAAGAAGAAATGGTATATTCGTACAAGAAGTGGTAGAAGTATTATATTTAACTATAAGATATATATTTATACAGTAGTAATATTATGTTTGAATCTGTACCCAGGACTGGTTCTGAGCTCATTTAGGGAAGGGGTTCATAATTACGGGTATGCTTTCACATAGAAAAATTCCTTCCGAGCTATGGATCAGTTGCACAGTCTCGTACATCACTTTTGTGCTTGCAGATGTGCAAAACAGTAGTCACTAGGTTCATCCATCCATTGTCTATTCTGCTTATCCTACTGAGGGTCACGGGTAAATTGGAGCCAATCCCAACTGACTTCAGGCAAGAGGTGGTGTACACCCTGGACAGGTCACCAGTCCATCACGGGGCTAACACAGTCATTCACTCTCATGTTCACACCTATGAGCAATTTAGAGTTGGCCAAAGTTGCATGTCTTTGGACTGTAGGAGGAAACCAGAACACCCAAAGGAAACCCACACAGGCATGAGGAGAACATGTAAACTCCACACAGCAGTGTTGTAGTCGAGTCACTAAACCTCAAGTCAGAGTCTAGTCTCGAATCCCCAGTGTTCAAGTCTGAGTCAAGTCCAAGTCATTAAAAAAAATTTTGCATCGAGTCCACTATTGATCCGAGTCGAGTCCGAGAACAAGACTCTAACCACACCATTTGACGGTGGCTGTTTTAGTGCCATTAACATTAGTTTGTACCTGAACATGACATATGAACAGGTGAATGTGATTCTCTTTGTCAAGGAGTGCGAAGTATTCTGTCAGAGATGGTTGGGAGACGGATGTGTGTAAAGGTGTGTATCGTAATCGTAAAACAGGCAATAGGTCAAGCGAGGCACAAACAGACTCTCATGGACGAGGCAGAATCACAGACGAAAAACAGGAAATCAGGGATCAGGAAACTAAACAAGGAAATAAGGCTCGGTAATGTGTCAGCAACGCAACTCAATACTTCGTAAAGTAAGTGTGTTTTCACAGTTTTTATATAGGCGCGCTGATTGCGCCTTAATCCTGTGCAGGTGCGAGTCGTTTACGGCACACGCGAGAGTCTGCTTGGCACGTGTACGCTGTCCGGAGCAAGCCCAAGAGTCTATCTGATGCATGTGCCAAGGCGTGCAGGTGTGACGTTCTTGCACAAAATTAGTACAAAAATTAATGTAGATATAAATATCTTATGCCAAATTATTATGGCATGTTACAAAAAATAAAGAGAAAATATGAGTCCTCATCTCCAATTTACGAGTCCTAATGCAGTTAATGCATGAGTCCGAGTCATCAGTGCTCAAATCCAAGTCGAGTCATGAGTCCTTAAAATTAAGGCACGAATCGGACTCGAGTACTAAAAGCCTGCCATACAGAAAGGCCCCAGTTGACCAGCAGGTTTGAACCCAGAACCTGCTTGCTGTGAGGCAATATAGTGCCAACAACTAAACCCCCCCCACACGCACACACTTACCCTAACCCCACTTTCCCCCCCTCCCCCCTTCCTCTCTTCCCCATATCTAATTCTTTTATATTTGTATATGTAAATACTTAATTTATTTTAATTTATCTGGAAGTTTTTCTCTGTTTCTTTTTTCTGTTTATCTGTAATGATGCTGCTGGAATCTTAATTTCCCTGAGGGAACCCTCCCAAAGGGATCAATAAAGTTTTATCTAATCTAATCTAATCTAATCTAATCTAATCTAATCTAATCTAACTGTGCTATCCCACTAAGTTCATCTTTGTTGTTGTGCCAACACTCAAGTGGTGAAGAACAAAAATTGTGTTACATGGTATAATTACCAGTTAGGAATGAACGGCCATTTCATTAAAAAAAATGCTCCCCAATTATTGCACAGTACTATATATTATGTAGATGTACTGTAGCATGGTTTGGAGTTTTTGTACACAACTGTAGTATTCCTGTACATTCCATTCATTGTGCAAAGGGCATGCCCAAACCAGTTTGATGTGTTACCTAGAGAGAAGCACTTTCTCACTGTTCTAACCTCCTAGGTTTTTAAATCTCTTTTGTGTTTTAAATGTGTGTGTGTATATATATATATATATATATATATATATATATATATATATATATATATATATATATATGCACACATACATATTTTTATATAGTCATGGGAAAAAGAAAGTACACTCTTGTTCAGTTCTATGTTTCTATTTATCAGGGTCTAAATAACAGTTGTGTGGTCCTCACCAACTTCTATAAACAAACAAATCTTCTTCTTCCGGCTGCTCCTGTTCGGGGTCACTACAGTGGAGCTTCATGAGCTGCACATTTGATTCAGCATAGATTTTTACACCGGATGCCCTTCCTGAGGCATCCCTCCCCTATCTGGGCTTGGGACTGGCGCTAAGTATGCACTAGCTAGTATGCAACCCCAGTAGTTGGGTATTTTTACCTAATCTGCATGTCTTTGGACTGTGGGAGGAAACCCATACAGACACCGGGAGGACCGGCAAACTCCACACAGAAAGGCCCCTGTTGGCTATGAGGTTCGAACCCAGAATGTTTTTTGCTGTGAGGCAACAGTGCTAACTACTGTACCACCATGCCACCCTCTGTATTTGTCTATAAACAAACAAATACCCTCAAAAAAAAAAAAAACAGATTTCAATACGGGCGGCATGGTGGTGTAGTGGTTAGCACTGTCGCCTCACAGCAAGAAGTTCCGGGTTCGAGCCTCGTGGCCGGCGAGGGCCTTTCTGTGTGGAGTTTGCATGTTCTCCCCGTGTCCGCGTGGGTTTCCTCCGGGTGCTCCGGTTTCCCCCACAGTCCAAAGACATGCAGGTTAGGTTAACTGGTGACTCTAAATTGACCGTAGGTGTGAATGGGTGTCTATGTGTCAGCCCTGTGATGACCTGAAGACTTGTCCAGGGTGTACCCTGCCTTTCGCCTATAGTCAGCTGGGATAGGCTCCAGCTTGCCTGCGACCCTGTAGAACAGGATAAAGCGGCTAGAGATAATGAGAGATGGGATGGGATGAGATTTCAATACACTCACTAGCTACTTTATTAGGTACACCTTGTGAGTACCGGGTTGGGCCCCCTTTTGCCTTCAGAACTGCTTTAATCCTTCACGGCATAGATTCAACAAGGTGCTGGAAACATTCCTCAGAGATTTTGGTCCATGTTGACATAATAGCATCATGCAGTTGCTGCAGATTTGTCGGTTGCACATCCATGATGCAAATCTCCCGTTCCACCACATCCCAAAGGTGCTCTATTGGATTGAGATCTGGGGACTGTGAAGGCCATTTGAGTACAGTGAACTCACGGTCATATTCAAAAAAACAGTTTGAGATGATTTGAGCTTTGTGACGTGGCACGTTATCCTGCTGGAAGTAGCCATCAGAAGATGGGTACATTGTGGTCATAAAGGGATGGGCATGGTCAGTAACAATACTCACATAGGCTGTGGCCTTTAAATGATGCTCAGTTGTTACTAAGGGGCCCAAAGTGTGCCAAGAATATCCCCCACACCATTATACCACCACCACCAGCATGAACCATTGATACAAGGCACAGGATGGATCCATGCTTTCATGTCATTTATGCTAAATTTTGACCCTACCATCCAAATGTCACAGCAGAAATTGAGACTCATCAGACCAGGCAACGTTTTTCCAATCTTATATTGTCCAATTTTGGTGAGCCCATACGAATTGTAGCCTTAGTTTCCTGTTCTTAGCTGGTGTGGTCTTCTGCTGCTGTAGCTCATCTGCTTCAGGGTTCGATGTGTTGTGTGTTCAGACATGGTCTTCTGCATACCTTGATTGTAACAAGTGGCTATTTGAGTTACTGTTGCCTTTCTATCATCTCGAACCAGTCTGGCCATTTTCCTCTGACTTCTGGCATCAATAAGGCATTTTCACCCAGAGAACTGCCACTCACTGGATATCTTCTCTTTTTTGGACTATCCTCTGTAAACCCTAGAGGTGGTTGTGCATGAAAAATCCTATTCGATCAGTAGTTTCTGAAATACTCAGACCAGCCCATCTGGCAACAACCATGCCACATTCAAAGTCACTTAAATCACCTTTCTTCCCCATTCTGATGCTTGGTTTGAACCTCAGCAGGTCATCTTGACCAGGTCTACATAACAAAATGCACTGAGTTGCTGCCATGTGATTGGCTGTGAATAATAATAATAATAATAATCCATTTTATTTATTGGCACATTTCAAGGTACTCAATAGGTATTGAAATTGAAGGAGGGTATACTTTTTTTTTTCCCCCATGACTGTATGTACTTTGGCAGCACAGTGGTGTAGTGGTTAGCACTGTCACCTCGCAGCAAGTAGGTTCTGGGTTTGAGCCCAGTGGCCAACAAGGGCCTTTCTGTGAGGAGTTTGCATGTTCTCCCTGTGTCTGTGTGGGTTTCCTCCGGGTGCTCCGGTTTCCCCTACAGTCCAAAGACATGCAGGTTAGGCTAATTGGTGGCTCTAAATTGACCGTAGGTGTGAATGGTTGTTTGTCTCTATTGCCCCTTTTCCACCAAAGCAGTTCCAGGGCTGGTTCGGGGCCAGTGCTTAGTTTGGAACCGGGTTTTCTGTTTCCACTGACAAAGAACTGGCTCTGGGGCCAGAAAAACCGGTTCCAGGCTAGCACCAACTCTCTGCTGGGCCAGAGGAAAGAACCGCTTACGTCAGCGTGGGGGCGGAGTTGTTAAGACCAACAACAATAACAAGACCGCGAAAGATCACCATTTTTAAGCGACGAGAAGCAGCAGCTGTACAAACGCGAAGTCATCCATTATTATTATTGTTGTTGCTGCTGCTTCTTCCGTGTTTTTGCTTCGATATTCGCGCCAAGGTTTATGCAAACGTAGCGACGTAATGACATATACAGCAACGTAATGACGTGTCTTCCCTTAGCACCACGAGCTATGGAAAAGCAAACTGGTTCTCAGCTGGCTCGCAAGTTGAACGAGTTGTGAACCAGCACCAGCACTGGCCCCGAACCAGCCCTGGAACTGATTTGGTGGAAAAGGGGTGTATGTGTCAGCCCTGCAATGATCTGGCAACTTGTCCAGGGTGTACCCCGCCTCTCACCCATAGTCAGCTGGGATAGGCTTCAACTTTCCTGTGACCCTGCACAGGATAAGCAGTTATGGATGGATGGATGGATGGATGGATGGATGGATATACTTCATGTAAAGATGAGCAGAAATAGCAGTTGCTTCCCCCACCCACCCCCATAGTAACTATTGGAAACCTAAATTTGGACTCACAGGAAAGTCTTAATTATATTGTAATCTTAGAATAATCTGCTAAAGAATTGTACTGGCCTTCTGCACTCTAATATGCTGAGCTTTTTTTTTTTTTTACTAAACCATTATCAACGTAATACAAAAGTGTATTTAATATAAGTGATAAAAAAAAAGGTTTGTTTGCACCTGCAGCTTTAAAGTTGTATGAAAGTGTATGGTAAAGGCCGACTGTTTCAGTTAATGCAATTAGTTTGAAGTGGAATCCAACATTAATAAACGAACACAAGAGCCAGTTGAGAAAGATGTGTTTTCTAGGCAAACGGAAAGTTACTTTCTCTCATTTTTTACAAGATTTCTTGCCTTTCATTGCTAACACAGGTTTGTGTAAGGGCACGTTTTGTCATTCAGTGACCTTATGCTATTTTACACAAAATAAGCCTCAAATGGTTGCTTTGAAACAAACCTCACCCTTTAGATTAACTTTAGTTGTGTAATCTTTTTTTTGTCCACAGGCAGCTATGTGTTATGTCCACATTGCAGCTTTAGTGGCAGAGTATTTGTTCAGGAAAAGTAAGTTGTATTTTCTTCCATTTATTAAAATAAATCTATAAATGCTTCTACATTAGCAGTGCATAAGGCAAGGATGAACAAATTTTTAAACACAACTGTTGGAATTTAGGGCTTGCACAAAAGTTTAATATCATTGCACAAAATTTGTGATACTGTATTAACATGTCCCTGCACATTGGCATGTCCACTAGCATAATTAATGTATGTCTTTTCATCAAGACTCTGTACAGTTGTTATTTGGATTTGCGCAAAGTGGTGATGGAACATGCAAAAAGTGAATAAAACATTCACATCAATTGGTTACCACTATTTCCTGCAAGCAAGTTCGCAGTTCCTTTCCTGACAGTACGAATGCAAATTCTTACACAAATGCTTGCAACACTGGACATTTATTGTGAAACCAAGTGCAATACCTAGTCATTTTGGCAACTTTTTTTTTTTTTAGGCATGTGAAATGAAATAATGTAACGATCTGTCCTGTGGTTGATAAGTACACTATACTCGCTATTATATGGGGTATTATGGTTTGCAATGTAAAAAATGATAAACCTACTAGCACATGTTTTGCAGCTCAGAACACAAAAGGCTTTTTCTTGCATGCATGAAGCACATACAGGCAACCAATGACCAACTGTATTTTTAGCTGGAGACATTTTTATTGAAACATACACAATGAGCAACTCAGATATGAATATACAAAAATCAGCTGTCCAACTTCTTGTACAGTTATACAGTGGATATAAAAAGTGTACACATCCCGTTAAAATGATAGGTTTTTTTGACATTAAAAAAAAATGAGACCACGGTAAATAATTTAAAAAACTTTTCCCACCTTTAATGTGACCTATAACGTGTACAATTCAATTGAAAAACAAATGTGGCAGCGGGGGCATGGTCAAGCGTCGGTCTGTGAATGGAGGGCAGAGTCAGGGAAGGTAAGTGGCAGAATCACTACACCTGATGTTAGTTAACCTGTGTTTGTGTGTCTTCCCCAGTGACCGCACCCTATAAAAAAGGAGAGAGAGAGCAGAGGAGGGAGACTGTCTCCAGCCAGGAGGCTTGTGTGTGCGTGAATAGTTTAAAGCTGAAAAGCTATAATAAAGAGTTTGAGAACTCAGTTCTGGCCTGCCGTGCTTCTGTGCTCCACCCACACTAAACAATTGCAACAACAAATAAATCTGTTGGGGGGGGAAAACATAAATAACGTACAATAGGCTGGTTGCATAAGTGTGCACACCCTTAAACTAATACTTTGTTGAAGCACCTTTTGATTTCATTACAGCATTCAGTCTTTTTGGGTCGGAGTCTATCAGCCTGCCACATCTAGACTTGGCAATATTTGCCCACGCTTCCTTGCAAAAGCGCTCCAAATCTGTCAGATTGCGAGGGCGTCTCTTGTGCACAGCCCTCTTCAGGTCCCCCCACAGACTTTCAATTGGATTTAGGTCTGGGCTCTGGCTGGGCCATTCCAAAACTTTTTTGGGGTCATTGTCATGCTGAAAGAGGAAATTCCTCTTCATCTTCAGCTTTCTAGCGGACACCTGAAGGTTTTGGCCCAAAATTGATTGGCATTTAGAACTGTGGGTGGCACGGTGGTGTATTGGTTAGCGCTGTCGCCTCACAGCAAGAAGGTCCAGGTTCGAGCCCCGTGGCCGAAGAGGGCCTTTCTGTACGGAGTTTGCATGTTCTCCCCGTGTCCGCGTGGGTTTCCTCCGGGTGCTCCGGTTTCCCCCACAGTCCAAAGACATGCAGGTTAGGTTAACTGGTGACTCTAAATTGACCGTAGGTGTGAATGTGAGTGTGAATGGTTGTCTGTGTCTATGTGTCAGCCCTGTGATGACCTGGCGACTTGTCCAGGGTGTACCCCGCCTTTCGCCCGTAGTCAGCTGGGATAGGCTCCAGCTTGCCTGCGACCCTGTAGAATAGGATAAAGCGGCTTGAGATAATGAGATGAGAATGAAATTTAGAACTGTTCATAATTCCCTCCACCTTGACTAAAGTCCCTGTTCCAGCTGAAGAAAAACAACCCCAAAACATGATGCTGCCACCACCATGCTTCACCATGGATATGGTGTTCTTTTGGTGATGTGCAGTGTTGTTTTGCACCAAACATACCTTTTGGAATTGTGGCCAAAAAGGTCAACCTTGGTTTGATCAGACCATAATTCATTTTCCCACATGCTTTTGGGAGAGTTGATGTATTTTTTTTTTAGTCGGGCCTGGATGTTTTTCTTTGACCCTACCTCATACTGTAGTCCAGACATATGGAGAATACGGGAGATTGTTGTCACATGCAGTACACAACCAGTACTTGCCAGAAATTCCTGCAGCTCCTACAGTGTTGCTGTCGGCCTCTCGGCAGCCTCCCTGACCAGTTTTCGTCTCGTCTTTTCATCAGTTTTTTGAGGGACGTCCAGTTCTCGGTAATGTCACTGTTGTCCCATATTTTCTCCACTTCTTGATGACGGTCTTCACTGTGCTCCATGGTATATCTAATGCTGTGGAAATGTTTTTGTCCCCTTCTCCTGACTGATACCTTTCAACAATGAGATCCCTGTGATGCTTTGTAAGCTCTCTGCGAACCCTGGCTTTTGCTGGAGGATGCAACTGAGTAAATGTCTGAACTTTATCTGCGGTTAATCAGAGTCATTTTAATTGATGGCAGGTGTGAACCCAAAAAGACTGAACGCTGTAATGAAATCAAAAGGTGCTTCAACAAAGTATTAGTTTAAGGGTGTGCACTAGGGTTGGGTGGTATTACGGTAAGAAGGTATCCCGAGGTATCCAAAAGTACCAACGGTATCGGTCTCATTACCGTCATTTTAAAAAAATATATAATATCTAAATAAATATGGAGTACATGAGGTCATAATATAAAATAATAAATTGAAGATCATCCCGAATAACTGTGTGATCGTATTTTCACTAATTCTATCAATTTCCTAAAGAAGTTTTCATCGCGTGCAGGGTTGTTTATGTCGTTACCATGGCAACCCTGCGTGACATTTTGGAGTCTGACAGAAAGCTTTGCAAGTGACTGAGACCGGGGGTGTCATGGCTCAGATGGCTAAGGCACCGTACCATAAATCCGGGGACCCGGGTTCGATTCTGACGCGAGGTTATTTCCCGATCCTGTCTCTCTCCCCCACTCTTTTCCTGTCTCTCTATACTGTCCTATCTAAAAAAAAAAAAGAGACTGAGACCGCAGTTGAAAGATGGCGAGTCAAGATAACGAGTTAGTGGCAAAAAAAAAAAATACAACATCGGCAGTGTGGCAGTATTTTGGTTTCAAACCAAACGAAAAATCTAATATGTCCCCTAAGGCACACCATAGCCTGGGGTACTCCACTTCCACGAGATCTCTCCAATGAGTTGTGTTTTGAGTAGGTTACATGAGTAACAACAAGGTAAAATAATATAACGTATGACATTTGGGATGTGGGTAATAAACGTTTGAAATGTCATCTACTGAAGAAACGGAAGAAAACATCGTAGCGTAAACTGTTCGGTTTCTGGTGGGAATTAGCAATGCGCTTGCTATCTTTGTTGGGTGTGTTAAACCGTATGGATTTAAGTGGAATAATTGTAAGGAGTTATGTGATCGAGACAACGTTTTAAGCAAGGTAAGGCCATTTGATGATTAATTTCCCCGCCATGGCATGACGTGGGCCCATATGATTTTGCCTTGTGCAGCTATCACGCATTTGAATTAGGTTCACCTCATTTGCGCTGAAGAATATGGTTTATCGCGCAGTCTAAACGGACTTGGGTGTTGGTTGATTCTTTTTCTTTTTTTTATTTCCCATGCTTGAAAGGGTATGATCCTGCTCATCGTGTACTTTTTTTGATGGAGTAGGTGAAATAGTGCTGCAAATGGCGTTTCATCGCAGACATGTGTAAACGACAGTTGAATGCTATTTTCAAGATGAAGGAAGAGTTGCGTGATGCTTTGAAATATCTCTTAATGCACAAAATTCGCTTTGCTGCTTAATCCATACCACAATGCACACAATTCGCTATGCTGCTTTTAAATAGTACATTTGAGGCATAGGCGCACGTTACACAGTAGGCCGAAACAAAATATTATTTTTTTCTCGGTAATACCGTATACCCCGGGAAAACACAGACAGTTTAAAGGTATCAAAATTTGGATACCGCCCAACCCTAGTGTGCACACTTACGCAACCAGCTTATTGTATGTTTCTTCATTTTTTATGCTTTTCCCCCTAACAGATTTGTTTGTTTTTCAATTGAATTGTACAGGTTATAGGTCACATTAAAGGTGGGAAAAGTTTTGAAATCATTTATCGTGGTCTCCAGTTTTTCTGATGTAAAAAAAACATAATTTTAACGGGGTGTGTACACTTTTTATATCCACTGTGTACTATGGTATATTGTTGTCTGGGCCTAGAACTGTTCCCGAGTGGACTGGCATCTTTTAAGAAGATCACTTTGAACATAGAGGAGGAGGCTGCCATGAAAGAAGACTCAGGCATGCAAGATGTATACTACACTGAGGTAAAACATATTAAATGTTAATAGGAAACCAAAGTGATAGACTGAAATGGAGCTAGGCTATAGACAGGTGTGTTTCTGAAGGTGAAAGTTATATGAGAACAAATTGAACAAGTTGTTTTATTTATCGCACAGGATGTTCTGGTAGAGCAGCTAGAGGTATGTGTGGAAGGGCTCTGGAAAGCTGAACGGTTTGAGCTCATCACATACATTGCCCGGCTCATTATTCCAGTCTATGAAAAGCGCCGTGAGTTTGAGGTAAGAGAAGTTACAAAGAGGTTACTTATAAAGTAAATGTAGATACAACTTACACCTTCACATGCTCGTGTCTAAGAGAGAATATTATTACTATTCTGTGCCTTTTGTTTATTTGAGGTTAGGTATAACATTAGATTAGTGTGGAACAGGGTTATGTCAGCATTTCATAAAATAATTTCTTTTCAAAGGGGGGGGGGACCTAAAATAGCTAATAAAACTCTGCTGGGTCATCATTCTATAAGAGCTTTTGTTCTTTAAATACACTACAGGAACATTTGGAAGAATTTGTAGCTTTATCTCTCAGCTTTCTGTAAACAGTTTCATATTAACCATAGGTTAATTTGCATAAACCACATAAACATATTTCTCAGAACTATACACCCATGTTGCAAGATTGTGGACACTTTCGCCATTACAACATACTGTTTCTGTAGAATATTACACACAGGAAAAAAAGTGTGTGAATGACTTTGTTTCCATTGGGCAGTAGGTGCCTTGCTCAGGGGCACTTCAGTCATGGAGTTTCCTGCTAATGCAGGGAATCAAACCAGCGACCTTTTGGGCCCAAGGCTGCTTCTCTAACCTTTAGGCCATGGTTACCCCTGTTCTGTTATAGATTTACATTTATTTGTTGTCTGTCAATCTACATACAGTAATCCGTTATCACAGTATAACAAGTATTCAGAACCTTGGCTAAGGCACTTGAAATTGAGTTTAGGTATATCTGGTTTACTTTAATTATCCTGATTGGAGTCCACCTGTGGTAAATTCAATTAATTAGACATGAGAGAAACAACACTATTTAATAATTATTAGCTGAAGGTGACTTTGTCTTGATTATTATTCACCGATATCCACTGAGCCTGAGGTGGATAATTGCTTTAATGTAAATACACCGTGGTGGCACGGTGGTGTAGTGGTTAGCACTGTCGCCTCACAGCAAGAAGGGTTCGAGCACAGCGGCCGGCAAGGGCCTTTCTGTGCGGAGTTTGCATGTTCTCTCCCCATGTCTGCATAGGTTTCCTCTGGGTGCTCCGGTTTCCCCCCACAGTCCAAAGACATGCAGGTTAGGCTAATTGGTGACTCTAAATTGACCGTAGGTGTGAATGTGATTGTGAATGGTTCTGTGTCTCTATGTATCAGCCCTGTGATGACCTGGCGACTTGTCCAGGGTGTACCCCGCCTCTTGCCCATAGTCAGCTGGGATAGGCTCCAGCTTGCCTGCGACCCTGCACAGGATAAGCAGTTACGGATAATGGATGGATAAATACACCGTTGATGATTTAAAACATTTTTAAAAATCATATTTTTAAAAAATAATTTTTTTCGAACCTCAAAAGCAGCATGTAATGCGGGCAGACTTGTGTCACTGATCTATGCCGACTCGCATAAAATACTTTTGTTTTGAAATAGATAAAAGAAAAGATCAAAAAAGACCAAACTTCGGAGGATTTTTAGTGCTTTTAGGAACAGTATTTTTTTTTCATAATTTGTAATTCTTACTCACTTATGATGACAAATCAGTTGGCCACCATTTTGCTGAGTCGCTCGAGACAATTATCGAGAAATAGTCCGAATTTCTCGACCAATTGGTGCGTGCGATTTTCGATAATCACCTGTGTATGTATACGAATTATATTTCGTCGCTGTCAGTTCAAAACCTGCTATGTGACAATTTAGGTCAAATTGGGTTCTCTTTTGCAATTTACGCTAATATAATGCTGCAATTAGCTATTTTGATGGATATTTAACTGACCAAGCTAATAATAGAACAAGTAAACTTTTACTGGCTTCTCAGCTTGTTATTTCAGAGTTTTATTCAGTTTTTTACGTCTCCTGTAAAAAAGGAAAAATTGCACATAGCAGGTTTTGACCTGACAGCGACGATTTATACAGTGTCCGTGTTCTTAAATGCTATAACACATTTTAAATTGATCCACACATTTTGCACATGCTTTTATATAAACACCAAGTCAATTGAGAACACAGTTTCACACAGAATGCATGCTCATGTCATGGTTGTACAAGTTACTCAGCCTAACATTTTTATATGGATGGCTCTATTCAGGGTGACTCCAGAAATTACATCAGTATTTTCGCTAGGAAAGTTATGTCTATTTAGACGTGGGCTATACAGCTGCTAAAGTCAGATTGTAGCTTCCCATTCAGATTATGCAGATCATTGCATGCCTCCAGGGTTGCCAGAGGTTTATAATATAGATTCAAAACAAGGTTTTCTAACAGCATCTAGGCCTTGCCTGCCTTTAACATCTGTGTTCCTCAATCAATGCATATTATTGTCTACTATTGGCAGTGGTCTCCTTCAGTTGTCCGCCATGTTTTAGCACCTAAGCTTTGGAAAATTCCACCTCACTTTCTATGAGTTAGAGTTCCCTCATGTCCTGTTTTAAAGCACAACTATTTTGCAATGTAAAAGCGTTGTTCCTGGGAGAGTGAAGGTGTATTAACCTAGACTAACTATATATATTTCTATCCACATTCACTGGAAATGAGCAATCGCACACTCTGATTGGTTACACTACTGCTAGGCTATCAGCTCATATAGTCAAGTCAAGATTATTTGTACAGCGCTTTTAACAATAAACATTGTCGCAAAGCAGCTTTACAGAATTTGAATGACTTAAAACATGAGCTAATTTTATCCCTAATCTATCCCCATATACCGTGAGTAGAGGAAAAACAAAATGGCGGCGCATGTTGCTGAACCAACCGAGG
The DNA here is from genome assembly GCF_027579695.1 of Neoarius graeffei. Lineage (NCBI taxonomy): Eukaryota > Metazoa > Chordata > Actinopteri > Siluriformes > Ariidae > Neoarius > Neoarius graeffei. Next base: position 52,871,109 of record NC_083569.1, on the reverse strand, counting down.
ATGAAATAAAAACTCTACTCGAAAACAAAACCCAAAAAAGCAACAAAATATGGAATTAAAGTATTTGATGGTAAGAACATATCTTTTTTTTTTTTTTTCAAGAATTATTATTATTATAGCATTTTTCCCAAATTGCTCCTGTCATTTCGCCAGTTTGTTTACATTCTAAGCAGAAATGATTTTGTCGGACATTTTGTATAAAGTTTTATTTATCGAATTTGCAAAAAATAAAAATGCTCCGTTTCTCAAAATCCAGTGAATGTGGATAGAATAAAACAATTATTCCACTCAATCTCGTCATACATAGCTTATCAGCTCATGTACGACTCAATTTTGGGGAATAACTGTTAAATATATATCAGTGTTCTCCTCAGAGGGCTTTTGCATGTTGGGGCTGACACACTTTAAATTTTCCAACATGCTATTCTTTTGCTCTGACGCTCGCTGAAAACTGCCCGGTCAACTCTCACGACTTTGCCGTGAGACTCACGATTTTTTTTGCGCTGAATCACGCAGTGAAAGGACGTTCGTGATAAGTTGACTGCAGGAAGTCGACCAATGAAATCACGTCTTACTTTATCTTCATCATTTCCACGTTACCGGTGAGAAAGATGCACCTGGTGAAAATGAGTGACAGCGATTCTGGATCAGAGGGCCCTCCGAGTTCTAAAAAAAAAAAAAACAGAAAAAATTTCCAAGTATGAAGGTGCAGCTACAGGAGTATCAGTTGTAAACACCAAGACCTTTTGAGATGCTGAACTTCACATGCAAAGAAAGTCTCACAAAGCTCTTGAAAAAATGAGATCATCATCAGGATCACTCTTGACCACGTTTGAAGCACAGACTTCTGTCCGTGAGAAGGTATATTTTTATATTTTATCATGTTTGAAAAAAGTTAAATGTGTCTCGTTTCAGTTAATCTAAGCTCAACTAGATCTATTTGCAAAGTTCCTAAGTTAAAGTAAAATAGTTTATTTTGAACTGTCCCACAGATACATTATCATAAATACATAGCCAAATATTTTTTTCAACAGGAACTTTGCATGCTGTGTTTGGTGTGTTTATTATTGTTACAATAGTAGCCGAGCTCGTCTGTGTCGGTGACCGGAAATAAAAAATAAGCACAAATGTATAAATCTATAACTTTAGATTAGATTAGATAGAACTTTATTGATCCCTTTGGGAGGGTTCCCTCAGGGAAATTAAAATTTCAGCAGCATCATTACAGGATAAACAGAGAATAGAAAGTAGAGAAAAACTTCTAGATAAATTAAATTAAGTATTTACATATACAAATATAAAAAAGAATAAGATATGGGGGGAAAAAAGTCCAGCAGGAGAGGTATTGCACATTATATTGCACGTTTATATTGCACATTGTCCAGTATTGCTTTTTGTCAGGCTAGGCTACCGCTCCTTCCCATCCTCTGTCCTCCTGTTACCCCTCCTTCTCCTCCCCAGAGAGGAGTTGTACAGTCTGATGGCATGAGGGACAAAGGAGGTTTTGAGTCTGTTCGTCCTGCACTTGGGAAGGAGCATTCTGTAACTGAACAGGCTCCTCTGGTTGCTGATGACGGTGTGCAGAGGGTGACTGGCATCGTCCATGATGTTCAGTAGTTTATCCAAAGTCCTCTTCTCTCCCACTGTCACCAGAGAGTCCAGCTTCATGCCGACCACAGAGCCGGCCCGCCTGATCAGTTTGTCCAGCCTGGATGTGTCCTTCTTGGATGTGCTGCCCCCCTAGCACACCACGGTGTAAAACAGGACACTGGCGACCACAGACTGATAGAACATCCACAGGAGTTTCCTGCAGATGTTAAAGGACCGCAGCCTCCTAAGGAAGTATAGCCTGCTCTGTCCCTTCCTGTATAAGTGGTTGGTGTTGCAAGTCCAGTCCAGCTTGCTGTCCAGCCACAGCCTGAAGTACTTGTAGGAATCCACAGCCTCCACCTCGACTCCCTCGATCAGAACTGGTCGTGACCTTGGTCTGGCTCTTCCAAAGTCAATGACCAGCTCCTTGGTCTTCAAGGTGTTGAGCTGCAGATGGTTCCTGTTGCACCAAACGGCATAGTCCCTCACCAGGCTCCTATACTCCTCCTCTCTGTCATCCCTGGTACACCCCACGATGGCTGTGTCATTGGCGAACTTCTGAATGTGACACAGCTCCGAGTTGTAGCAGAAGTCCGTGGTGTACAGGGTGAAGAGAAGAGGGGCCAGCACCGTGCCATGGGGTGCTCCGGTGATGCTAATCACCGTGCCAGACGTGATGTCCTTCAGCCTGACGTACTGCGGCCTGTCGGCGAGGTAGCTGGAGATCCAGGTGACCAGGCAGGGGTCCACTCACATCCTGTTCATTTTGTCCTGAAGCATAAGGGGCTGGATGGTGTTGAAGGCACTCGAGAAGTCCAAGAAGAGGATCCTCACTGTGCCATTTCCCTTATCCAGATGCGAGTGGGCTCAGTGTAGCAGGTAGAGGATGGCATCTTCCATACTAACACCTGCCCGGTATGCAAACTGCAGACAGTCCTGGGCATGTTGCACCTGGGGTCTGAGGAGGCTGAGGAAGAGCCGCTCCAACGTCTTCATTAGAAGTGAAGTGAGTGCCACCGGTCGGAAGTCGTTCAGCTCGCTGGGCCGGTTCTTCTTGGGAACTGGAACGATGCATGATGTCTTCCAGAAGGTGGGCACTCTCCCCAGCTGCAGGCTGAGGTTAAAGATGTGTTGGAGTGGTTCACCCAGTTCAGCAGCGCAGGTCTTCAGTAGTCGGGGACACACCTTGTCCAGGCCTGCTGCTTTCCTGGGGTGATGCTTCCTCAGTTTACCTCTGACCTGGTCTGCAGTAATGCATGGTGGAGTCTGTATGGAGGAGGGGGCTGCTGCGATGACTGGGGGGAGGTGTGTTTATATAACTGGAAGTTATTAATATATCATTGTCATAATGGTCTTGGGATTTTTAGTGATGGTATTACTTTGAGTAGTTCACTAATTTTATATTCCTTTAATATTATCTTTCTAATAATTTATTTAACATTATAAACTCTAATGAATAAATATTTTATGAATGATATTTAATACATAGGACAGAATATTAAATTTACTCAGCTTGTAGTGTTATATTCAGATAATTTTTTGTAATTATATATGTTATTTACCAGCTGGGAGGTCCGTATCGTGAAATACCGTGACCGAGGTCTTGAAAGTACTAACCGAGGCCCTCTGGGCCGAGGTCAGTATTCAAGGCCAAGGTCACAGTATTTCACCATATGGGCCGACCTTAAGCTGATAAATAATATATTTATTTTTTTCTTTACCAAATTCTAACAGAAAACGAGAGCGCCCGAAAGGGAAAACCAAGCCGAGCCGCCATTTTGAATCCTCATTCACGGCTGTAATGCAAATGGCTTCCTCCTCAGTATACAAGTGCACTTCCATGGCAGGAAAAAAAAACATTTTGCCACCTATGTAGTCCCCTATTTATACAAATTTGAGTCATTCAGGATTCAGCCATGTTTTTGCTTGGCGTTAGCAACAGTTAGAGGTTTTTAGCTTTCTCCTGAAATGTTTTCTTTTATTTCTTCTTCCTCAGGATAGTAAAACTCGCTTTCGCTGTGAAGACTGTCGTAATCACTATCCATGATGTAAAATTAATGCTATTATGCTGAGAAATGCTGGCAAAAATGTATAAGATTTTTGATAAAAATCTTATAAATAAATCTTATAAAAAAGATAAATGTTGACAAAAATTGCTACTATGTTTGTTGTTGTGAACGAGCAAGTCGCCAGAGGTCCGTAACTCGGGTCCGTACCATAGGATACGGACCCACTCGCCAGCCAATCAGAGAGCAGGATTTGATGGAGACCGGACCGCGAAAAAAATAAAATGTATTTACTTGTTCATTTAATAAAGGGCAAAATAAAGCTCAAACTCTGTGGCATTAAATTACAAACACATTTACTGAGTTAAAACCTTGTTTTAGAAATGACTTGGTGGCAATACAAATTGTGTTTCCTGTTTTCCGATGAAGTGACGTGTACCGGTATGTAGTTTTGTGGTGAAAACGTGTTGAAATCTGATTGTGGCACCAGGGGCGTGGTCAAGCGTCAGTCTGTGAACGGAGGGCGGAGTCAGGGAAGGTACAGTGGAGCAAAAAAGTATTTTGTCAGCCACCAATTGTGCAAGTTCTCCCACTTAAAAAGATGAGAGAGGCCTGTAATTTTCATCACAGGTACACTTCAACTATGAGAGACAGAATGGGGGGAAAGAATCCAGGAAATCACATTGTAGGATTTTTAATGAATTAATTGGTAAATTCCTTGGTAAAATAAGTATTTGGTCACCTACAAACAAGCAAGATTTCTGGCTCTCACAGACCTGTAACAACTTCTTTAAGAGGCTCCTCTGTCCTCCACTCGTTACCTGTATTAATGGCACCTGTTTGAACTCGTTATCAGTATAAAAGACACCTGTCCACAACCTCAAACAGTCACACTCCAAACTCCACTATGGCCAAGACCAAAGAGCTGTCAAAGGACACCAGAAACAAAATTGTAGACCTGCACCAGGCTGGGAAGACTGAATCTGCAATAGGTAAGCAGCTTGGTGTGAAGAAATCAACTGTGGGAGCAGTTATTAGAAAATGGAAGACATACAAGACCACTGATAATCTCCCTCGATCTGGGGCTCCACGCAAGATCTCACCCCGTGGGGTCAAAATGATCACAAGAACGGTGAGCAAAAATCCCAGAACCACACGGGGGGACCTAGTGAATGACCTGCAGAGAACTGGGACCAAAGTAACAAAGGCTACCATCAGTAACACACTACGCCGCCAGGGACTCAAATCCTGCAGTGCCAGACGTGTCCCCCTGCTTAAGCCAGTACATGTCCAGGCCCATCTGAAGTTTGCTAGAGAGCATTTGGATGATCCAGCAGAGGATTGGGAGAATGTCATATGGTCAGATGAAACCAAAATAGAATTTTTTGGTAAAAACTCAACTTGTCGTGTTTGGAGGAGAAAGAATGCTGAGTTGCGTCCAAAGAACACCATACCTACTGTGAAGCATGGGGGTGGAAACATCATGCTTTGGGGCTGTTTTTATGCAAAGGGACCAGGACGACTGATCCGTGTAAAGGAAAGAATGAATGGGGCCATGTATCGTGAGATTTTGAGTGAAAACCTCCTTCCATCAGCAAGGGCATTGAAGATGAAATGGGCTGGGTCTTTCAGCATGACAATGATCCCAAACACACTGCCCAGGCAATGAAGGAGTGGCTTCGTAAGAAGCATTTCAAGGTCCTGGAGTGGCCTAGCCAGTCTCCAGATCTCAACCCCATAGAAAATCTTTGGAGGGAGTTGAAAGTCCATGTTGCCCAGCGACAGCCCCAAAACATCACTGCTCTAGAGGAGATCTGCATGGAGGAATGGGCCAAAATACCAGCAACAGTGTGTGAAAACCTTGTGAAGACTTACAGAAAACGTTTGACCTCTGTCATTGCCAACAAAGGGTATATAACAAAGTATTGAGATGAACTTTTGTTATTGACCAAATACTTATTTTCCACCATAATTTGCAAATAAATTCTTTAAAAATCAGGACAATGTGATTTTCTGGATTTTTTTCTCATTTTGTCTCTCATAGTTGAGGTATACCTATGATGAAAATTACAGGCCTCTCTCATCTTTTTAAGTGGGAGAACTTGCACAATTGGTGACTAAATACTTTTTTGCCCCACTGTAAGTGGCAGAATCACTACACCTGATGTTAGTTAACCTGTGTTTTTGTGTCTTCCCCAGTGACCACGCCCTATAAAAAAGTAGAGAGAGAGCAGAGGAGGGATACTCTCTCCAGCCAGGAGGCTTGTGTGTGTGTGTGTGCACGTGAATAGTTTAAAGCTGAAAAGCTATAATAAAGAGTTTGAGAACTCAGCTCTGGCCTGCCGTGCTTCTGTGCTCCACCCACCCTAAACGATTGCAACAGTGGTGCCGAAACCTGGGATGCGGAGTACAGAAGAGAACAGTTCATCGCCCGACTTCCAGAAGGAGCAGCAGAGTGGGTCCAGTGCCATCGCCCGGCGTCGCTGGATCAGGCCATTGAGCTGGCGGAGGACCATATGGTGGCTGTTCCGACGGCAGGACAGCGTGTCTCCTCTTCTCCCCTCTCTTCTCTTTCTCTCTCTCCCCCCTTCTGTTTCTCGTCCTCACCCCATTCCCCCACCGCGGAGGCGGGGGCCGGCTCCACCCCAGCCGGCCCGCCGCACCCGCGGTGCCCTACCATTTCCTGCTTCCATGTCTGTGTCTCCCCCCCCCTGAGGTGAGTGAGCTCCGAAACACTGGTGTAGAGAGAGAGCCTGGGCCGGTTTGCTGGTGCTGCGGGGAGCCGGGGCACCTCCAGCATCAGTGCTCGGCAATGGAGGTGGGCGCGGTGGTCCGGATCCCTGATGCGCCAGGGACCGCCCTCGATCGGGCCAGAGCATATCGCATACCACATACCAGTGAGTATCCAAGGGGATACGTATCAGGCTTTGGTGGACTCCGGCTGTAATCAGACCTCAATCCACCAAAGCCTGGTGCAAGACGAGGCATTGGGAAGAGCACAATTGGTGAAGGTGTTGTGTGTGCACGGGGATGTTCACAACTACCCTTTAGTGTCAGTCCACATTCTATTTCGAGGGGAGAAATTTAGAGTAAAGGCGGCGGTTAATCCTCGCCTTACCTACTCGATAATTTTGGGGACTGATTGGCCGGGATTTCGGGAGCTAATGACTCATTTAGTGAAGAGTGGGTCCTGCCGTAGTTTAGTGCGGGGAGGTCCCGGTGTGGCATTGGCGGGAGCAGTTGTCACAGAGCCGTCTACGTCATCACCGCGTCAGAGTGAGGAGCCGCCGGCTCCTCCTCCCTCTCTTGGGGAATCCCTCGCAGATTTTCCATTAGAGCAGTCGCGAGACAAGTCTCTGCGGCATGCGTTTGACCAAGTGAGAGTAACCGATGATCAAACGCTCCAGCCAAACGCCGCCCCGTCCTTCCCCTATTTCTCCATTATGAGAGATAGATTATACCGAGTGACGCGGGACACTCAGACTAAGGAGCCGATAACACAACTTTTGATCCTAAAGAGCCGCCGGGAATTGGTATTCCAGGCGGCTCACTTTAATCCCATGGCTGGACACTTAGGGCAGGATAAGACACTAGCCCGAATAATGGCCCGGTCCTATTGGCCAGGGATTCGCGGCGATGTCCGTAGGTGGTGTACGGCATGCCGCGAATGCCAGTTAGTAAATCCAGTGGCCATTCCAAAAGCACCTTTGTGCCCTCTACCATTAATCAAGACCCCGTTCGAAAGAATTGGGATGGATCTTGTCGGGCCATTAGATCGGTCAACACAAGGGTATCGCTTTATTTTAGTTCTGGTGGACTATGCAACGCGATATCCGGAAGCAGTGCCGCTTCGCAATATCTCCGCACGTAGTATTGCGGAAGCGCTCTTCTGCGTCATCTCCCGAGTCGGAATCCCCAAAGAGATTCTGACTGATCAAAGCACTACGTTTATGTCACACACACTGCGTGAACTGTATGGGTTACTGGGAATCAAGCCAATCCGCACCAGCGTTTATCACCCACAAACGGACGGCTTAGTCGAACGGTTTAATTGCACCCTCAAAAACATAATTAAAAAATTTGTAAGCGAGGACGCACGTAACTGGGATAAATGGCTCGAGCCCCTGCTTTTCGTAGTGCGAGAGGTCCCACAAGCCTCCACGGGGTTCTCCCCATTCGAATTATTATATGGGCGTAAGCCGCGTGGCATCCTAGATGTGCTGTGAGAAAATTGTGAGGAGGGACCTTCACCGAACAAAAATGAAATTCAGTACGTTATTGACCTGCGTGCAAAACTTCACACCCTCAGGCACCTAACCCAAAAGAATTTGCGGCAGGCTCAAGAATGGCAAATCCGCCTGTACGACAGGGGCACGCGCCTTAGGGAGTTCGCACCAGGAGATAAAGTGCTCGTGCTGTTGCCCACGTCGAGCTCCAAATTGATCGCCAAATGGCAAGGATCCTTTGAAGTCACACGGCGAGTCGGGGGCGTCGACTATGAGGTGTGACGAACGGACAGGGGTGGGGCGTTACAGATTTACCACCTCAATCTCTTAAAACTTTGGAATGAGGAGGTCCCCGTGGCGTTGGTGTCGGTGGTTCCAGAGAAGGCGGAGCTGGGGCCGGAGGTTCAAAGAGTAAAATTGACATCGCCCACCGCTCCGGTCCCCTGTGGAGACCACCTCTCTCCGACCCAACTCACGGAGGTTGCCCAGTTGCAGGCAGAATTTTCTGATATATTCTCGCCCCTGCCCGGCCGCACCCACCTCATAGAACACCACATTGAGACGCCTCCGGGGGTGGTAGTGCGCAGCCACCCTTACAGACTGCCGGAACACAAAAAAAAGGTGGTTCAGGAAGAACTCGAGGCCATGCTCGACATGGGCATCGTCGAGGAGTCCCACAATGACTGGAGTAGCCCGGTGGTCTTGGTTCCCAAGGCCGACGGGTCGGTCCGGTTCTGTGTAGACTACAGAAAAGTCAATGCGGTGTCTAAATTCGATGCGTACCCAATGCCTCGTATTGACGAGTTGCTTGATCGACTAGGCACGGCTCATTTTTATTCGACACTGGATTTGACAAAGGGATATTGGCAGATCCCCTTGACTCCATTATCCCGAGAGAAAACGGCCTTTTCCACACCGTTTGGCTTACACCAGTTTGTCATACTTCCTTTTGGGCTGTTTGGGGCGCCCGCTATGTTCCAGCGGCTTATGGATAGGGTCCTCTGCCCCCATGCCACCTACGCGGCCGCATACCTCGACGACATTATTATTTATAGTAATGACTGGCCGCGGCATTTACAACACCTGGAGGCCGTCCTTAGGTCGCTGAGGTGAGCAGGTCTCAGCCAACCCGAAGAAGTGTGCGATTGGGCGGGTGGAAGTACGGTATCTGGGCTTCCACTTGGGCAATGGGCAGGTGCGTCCCCAAATTAATAAGACAGCAGCGATTGCGGCCTGCCCAAGACCAAAAAGGGGGTGAGACAGTTCCTGGGGCTGGCTGGCTACTATCGTAGGTTTATACCTAATTATTCGGATGTCACCAGCCCACTGACTGATCTCACTAAAAAGGGGGCACCAGATCCGGTCCAGTGGACGGAGCAATGCCAGCGGGCTTTCTCTGAGGTAAAGGCTGCACTGTGTGGGGGGCCACTATTACACTCCCCGGACTTCACTCTCCCCTTTGTTTTGCAAACGGACGTGTCGGACAGGGGTCTGGGGGCTGTTCTGTCCCAGGAGGTGGAGGAGGAGGACCACCCAGTGCTGTACATCAGTAGGAAGCTGTCGGTGCGTGAAGGCCACTACAGCACTATAGAGAAGGAGTGCCTTGCCTTCAAGTGGGCGGTCCTCGCCCTCTGCTACTACCTACTGGGACGCCCTTTCACCCTCTGTTCGGACCACGTGCCCCTCCAGTGGCTCCACCGCATGAAGGATGCCAATGCGCGGATCACCCATTGGTATCTGGCACTCCAGCCGTTTAAGTTCAAGGTGATCCACAGACCGGGGGTGCAGATGGTCGTGGCGGATTTCCTCTCCCGTCAAGGGGGGGGGGGGGAGTTTGCTGTAGGCCAGACGGCTCCCCAGCCTGAGTCCGGTGGTGGGGGTATGTGGCAGCAGGGGCGGAGTCAGGGAAGGTAAGTGGCAGAATCACTACACCTGATGTTAGTTAACCTGTGTTTGTGTGTCTTCCCCAGTGACCACGCCCTATAAAAAAGGAGAGAGAGAGAGAGAGCAGAGGAGGGAGACTGTCTCCAGCCAGGAGGCGTGTGTGTGTGTGTGTGTGTGTGCGTGTGAAAGCTGAAAAGCTACAGTATAATAAAGAGTTTGAGAACTCAGTTCTGGCTTGCCGTGCTTCTGTGCTCCACCCACCCTAAACGATTGCAACAATGATCACTGCACATCTTTAATTTAATGATCATGTTGAAACGTATTATTGTTTATCTGCCATTTTGTTAATACATGTAGTGTCCTCATGGAGCTTTTTTTTCATTAATAGTAACAATGTGAGAACTAAATATTCATCCAAAGGCCACCAAGCCTCTCTTAAAGTTGGCAAAATCGTTTTCGGCTGGGGGGGGCTCACCCCTCCCAGACCCGCCCACCAGGGCTTTGCCCTGGGCCTGACTGGGGCCTGCAGCCCCTGGACCCTGGCTTTTTTTGGGGGGTTTGTTTGTTTTCATTTTGGGGTTGACAGCTATGTTCAACCATCTCATCTCATCTCATTATCTCTAGCCGCTTTATCCTGTTCTACAGGGTCACAGGCAAGCTGGAGCCTATCCCAGCTGACTACGAGCGAAAAGCGGGGTACACCCTGGACAAGTCGCCAGGTTATCACAGGGCTGACACATAGACACAGACAACCATTCACACTCACATTCACACCTACGGTCAATTTAGAGCCACCAGTTAACCTAACCTGCATGTCTTTGGACTGTGGGGGAAACCGGAGCACCCGGAGGAAACCCACGCGGACACGGGGAGAACATGCAAACTCCACACAGAAAGGCCCTCGCCGGCCACGGGGCTCGAACCCGGACCTTCTTGCTGTGAGGCGACAGCACTAACCACTACACCACCGTGCCGCCCATGTTCAACCATGTTAACAATAAAAAGTGACCGTGTCAGTACCACCATAAAATGCTGCTAAAAGTCACCAGATGCCACCAAATGGGCTCCTTTTTTTCCAAAAATTTTCAGGGGGTGCCCCCCCCCCAAACAAATGGGGGAAAACCCCTCCTTGTACTCTCCCCCTGCAAGCCTTTGGTGCACCACCCAAAAGTTAGGGCTTTATTTTTCATACTGGGGAGAACACTGATTTTTATATATATTTCCAATTTGTGGTTGTGTGGATGTAAATCTATGCAGAATATTTTGTTTACCTTTTAATTTTAAGAAGCTTGTTAGCCAATTTTTAAAAATATAATTCACACCCTGTGTTAGCTTTTTAAGTTAACTTGCTCCAAGTGTCAGTCAAAAAGAAAACCAAAAGTATCATGTTTTCTCATGATTCCCTGTGTACATCTACCCAGCACTGCCTCTTAACATGTTTATAGAAAGCAGTCATAAACACGGCCTCGACTTCCATATATGGATGCTTTCTACAGTGTCATCAATCTAGTTGTGGCAAGTTTATGTCAACATGACCGGTGTTCTGTTAATCCATTTTATTTCACTCATTGTAGTACATTACACTTAATATTAAATAAAGCATGTGAAAGAGTGCTTTTAAATTCACTGATAGTGTTGTAAGTATAATGCTCATTTGGTGAACAAAAGGTCAACAGGCACAAAATATTCTTAAGTCCTATACATACAGATAGTGAGGGTGCATGCCCTGGACCTTACACAACAATTTTGAGGGAAAAAGTTATTTTCTGGGCATAATCTTTGCAGTTGTCCATTCGTCCTTAATTCATTTATATTCAGTAACCACTTTATCCTGATCAGGGTTATGGTGGATCCAGAACACAGCCTGCCATCACCAGCTATGGAATAAACCCTGGATGATTTCTTGTCTTGTCTTGTTGCTATTGCACAAACTGCCTCCATAAGTGGCTATACACATGCAGATGAGTTTTAGTGCAGGCAGTTGACTCCCTGGCATGTTTTTGAGAAGTGGGAGGAAACCAGAGAGCCCAGAGGAAACCCACAATAACATGAGAGAAGAAGAAAAACTCTGCACAGGCATTCACTTGAACTCATAATCAAACCCATGACAGGAACTGTGAGGCAGCAATGTTAATCAATGTGCCACCGTGCACCGTGTCCTGACAAACTAAAACCGAGGCTGTAAAGACAGGAACAGGGAATGCTAACAATGTGACTACCAGCATCATGCCTAAAGAGACTATTATAAGTGAAAGTAATTGAGAGAGAAAGCTATTAGGCTTCAAGTGTATATAGTAAAATTACTTGTTGGAGCATTTGCCAATAAGTAAGTTCTTTTTCTGCATACTTTTAGACATTGACTGATTATTTAGAGGCCCCACATTCACTGATTATTTAGAGGCCTCTCTCTGTGTGTATATATATATATATATATATATATATATATATATATATATATATACACACACACACACATATATATATATATATATATATATATATATATATATATATATATATATCATCTCATTATCTCTAGCTGCTTTATCCTGTTCTACAGGGTCACAGGCAAGCTAGAGCCTATCCCAGCTGACTACGGGCGAGAGGCGGGGTACACCCTGGACAAGTCGCCAGGTCATCACAGGGCTGACGTATAGACACAGACAACCATTCACACTCACATTCACACCTACAGTCAATTTAGAGTCACCAGTTAACCTAACCTGCATGTCTTTGGACTGTGGGGGAAACCGGAGCACCCGGAGGAAACCCACGCGGACACGGGGAGAACATGCAAACTCCACACAGAAAGGCGCTCGCCGGCCACTGGGCTCGAACCCGGACCTTCTTGCTGTAAGGCGACAGCGCTAACCACTACACCACCGTGCCCCACACACTAATATATATATATATATATATATATATATATATATATATATATATGTGTGTGTGTGTGTGTATATATATATATATATATATATATATATATATATACTGTATATTCACTTTCAAAAATGCTTGTCATCAAACTCCAGGAAATACTAAAGCGTGGGACGCATATTAATGGGTGCATATATATTCGGAATGCCCTTTTCTCGACCTGGCAACAGTTTGGCAACAAACTGTCAACATCTAATATTAGAAAAGTGACTTTTATTCCGTCATCCAGTCTTCATCACCACTCATTTATTTTGAGATTCACTTGTGCGGATTCGTGACCATTCTTGTCACCAAGCTCCAGGAAATACTAAGGCGTGGGGTGAGCATTAATGGGCTGAAATATATTGGGGATGCCTTTTTCTCGACCTAGCTACAGTTTGGATACAATCTGTCAACATTTCATACGAGAAAAGTGACTTATTTAATGAACCGGGCATCTATCCAGCCACCATGGCAGTGGCTGAACGGGCTGGGTTTCTCTGAGAATGTATTCCATTCGTGTTCTCGTTTAACATGTTGGGGATTATTTCTGCTGAAATGCCAAAAATATCTTGAAAAAACTTGAAATATGAAACACTTGATATTCTTCTTACATTGTGCATGCTCTGCATCGTAATGTAACGCTCTGGATTTCATTGACACTATGTGTAATTATAAGGCTAATGGCATATGTTGTCCAATAAATCGACAGTATGGATTGGCCTCCTGTCTTTGGCCTCCTCTGTTGCTTCCATACTTTCTACGGTGAAAATGACAAAAGTATGACAGGTCAGCAGACTGAGCTGCCTTTTTTTTTCTTCTTTGAATGCCATAATAAGCTTTTTGACAGAAAATGTGATTCAACTTCCAGAAAAAAAATCATGGAAAAATGTAGGTAACTGACCACTCATGACAGCTGCATGACCGCCTACAAAAATGCTGTCAGGAGGGGCTTCATGTTCCTTGAACACATTTCTAGTTTCACTGTATTTTCTGTTTTGTAGAAGCTGAGACGGTTGTATGACACCCTACAGCGAGCATATTCTAAGATCTTAGAGGTTATGCAGACGGGTCGCCGCCTGCTAGGTACCTACTTCAGAGTGGCTTTCTACGGGCAGGTGAGTGAAATGTGCATATGCAGAGTAAATATGTCCACTCTATATGTTTATATAGGAAACAATTCTGTATTAGTATCTTCCATTCAATCATCCTTTTCACAGTCATCCACAATAATTGTGGATGTAGAGCTACTACTAATTTTTTGTTGTTGTTAGAATTATTCTAACAACAAAAAAAGTTAGTGGTAGCTCTACATACAGTGGATATAAAGTGTACACACCCCGTTAAAATGACAGGTTTTTCTGATGTAAAAAAAATGAGACCACGATAAATTATCTAAAAACTTTTCCCACCTTTAATGTGACCTATAACCTGTACAATTCAACTGAAAAACAAACAAATCTGTTAGGGGGAAAAACATTTAAAACATTTTTTACAATAGGCTGGTTGCATAAGTGTGCACACCTTTAAACTAATACTTTGTTGAAGCACCTTTTGATTGAATTACAGCATTCAGTCTTTTTGGGTCGGAGTCTATCAGCCTGCCACATCTTGACTTGGCAATATTTGCCCACTCTTCCTTGCAAAAGCGCTCCAAATCTGTCAGATTGCGAGGGCATCTGTTGTGCACAGCCCTCTTCAGGTCCCTCCACAGATTTTCAATTGGAAAATTAGGTCTGGGCTCTGGCTGGGCCATTCCAAAACTTTTTTGGGGTCATTGTCATGCTGACACCTGAAGGTTTTGGGCCAAAATTGACTGGTATTTAGAACTGTTCATAATTTCCTCCACCTTGACTAAAGCCCCTGTTCCAGCTGAAGAAAAACAACCCCAAAACATGATGCTGCCACCACCATGCTTCACCGTGGGTATGGTGTTCTTTTGGTGATGTGTTGTTTTTGCACCAAACATACCTTTTGGAATTGTGACCAAAAAGTTCAACCTTGGTTTGATCCGACCATAACACATTTTCCCACATGCTTTTGGGAGTTGATGTATTTTTTTTTTTTTAATTTAGCCGGGCCTGGATGTTTTTCTTTGGCCCTACATCATAGTCCAGACGTATGGAGAATACGGGAGGTTGTTGTCACATGCAGTACACAACCAGTACTTGCCAGAAATTCCTGCAGCTCCTTCAGTGTTGCTGTCGGCCTCTCGGCAGCCTCCCTGACCAGTTTTCATCTTGTCTTTTCATCAATTTTGGAGGGACGTCCAGTTCTCGGTAATGTCACTGTTGTCCCATATTTTCTCCACTTCTTGATGACGGTCTTCACTGTGCTCCATGGTATATCTAATGCTGTGGAAATGTTTTTGTCCCCTTCTCCTGACTGATAGCTTGCAACAATGAGATCCCTGTGATGCTTTGTAAGCTCTCTGCGAACCCTGGCTTTTGCTGGAGGATGCAACTGAGTAAATGTCTGAACTTTATCTGCGGTTAATCAGAGTCATTTTAATTGATGGCAGGTGTGAACCCAAAAAGACTGAATGCTGTAATGAAATCAAAAGGTGCGTCAACAAAGTATTAGTTTAAGGGTGTGCACACTTACGCAACCAGCTTATTGTTGTTGTTTTTTTTTAAAATGTTTTCCCCCCTAACAGATTTGTTTGTTCTTCAATTGAATTGTACAGGTTATAGGTCACATTAAAGGTGGGAAAAGTTTTGAAATTATTTATTGTGCTCTCAGGTTTTTCTGATGTAAAAAAATATGTAATTTTAATGGGGTGTGTATAATTTTTATATCCACTGTACAAAGTCTAACCACCAAGGTACAAAGAGTTAAGTTCAAATGAACACGCAGTGAAATTGTACACTAGATTCCTTGTAGAACCACAACACAGACAGCATGCTGTCTGCACTTATCTTTACGTCATATCCTACAGGGTTTCATATTACAGTGTCTGTTTCTGCAGCGTTACTGTTTAATCTCTGCTTTATTGTTCAGTGTCTGCAGCATTATTGTTTAATCTTAAAGTACTGCAGTCTGTTCCCCAGTTGCACATTTGGGTAATCCTCAAGCATTGCATTTTGTTTTAAAAAAGACAGTTTTGCAACACTGGAAGTGGTCAGCTGTTCCTACATCCAATCCAGTATTGTTTTTATTTGTGCTCATTTAAGAGACACATACTGTAATTACATACTGTTTATACAGTAATGAGAGTTTGAAGATTAATTTTAATGCCATGTCACAGTAGTGCATAAAAGCAAGATGACATTTTGTAATGCTGTTTTGTTCCATTATGAGCATTCAAAACCACAATTGCTTACCTTTCATGCTTATCATTTGCTCAGATGCTGCAATCATGATGTCTCATACTGTACCATGGATGTTTGTTTGTCTCGCACTACAGATGTTTTCTTCCCTGCCCCCCATTTTAAAACCATTTCATGCCACTGTCTGCACATGCCATTTTTGTTTAGCCTACTGTACCAAACAGGACCCTTCTACATAATATGCACTTATGGTCAGTGGTCATTTTATTAGGTACACCTACCCCACACTTATCCGTCTGCCAGTAAAGCCACAATTGAACCCTTCTTTTTCGCACTCCGATCTCTTCTTTTTAACTATTTCGGCATGATTAATAGATATTTTTGTATGGCAATTAAATGTAAGCTACTACTAGCACTGCTTTTGCCATCCAAACTGGTCCTATTGCAAGAGGGTAGTGACGACCACAGCAGTGGTTTTTATACTTCTCATCTCATCTCATCTCATCTCATTGTCTCTAGCCGCTTTATCCTGTTCTACAGGGTCGCAGGCAAGCTGGAGCCTATCCCAGCTGACTACGGGCGAAAGGCAGGACACACCCTGGACAAGTCGCCAGGTCATCACAAGCCTGGTGACTTTATCATTAAGTAAAATAACGTGTGCTTGTGTTGGAATTCCAGCACAGACACTGGAATGAAATGGCTGCCATACATAGAGATGTTGATTTAAGAATTTGAATGAATTTTTATTTTATTTGAATTTATTTATTTTTATTTCGAACATGTATAAAAAGTGGTCTCTTCATTTTTTCCAGAGCTATATACGATTAATAAACAATAAATTATTAATAAATAAATATTTTTATTATTATTAATAAAATAAATAATTCCTGCTCTTTGTGGAAGAACATTGAATATAATTGGCCTCAGTACAATACTGCCCATAACTATTGAATGGACTCTATTTTAACCCCTTTGGCTTTATGTATCGTCACTGATGTATGCCATTTTCATGTATTATTAAATATGGAGGCTGGTGTTTTCTGATTATATGGTATGATTTAATTTCACACGCAACTGTGTTTTTTTTTTCTCCTGTTAGGGCTTTTTTGAAGAGGAGGATGGAAAAGAATACATCTACAAAGAGCCAAAACTCACAGGCCTGTCAGAAATTTCTCATCGGTTGCTCAGCCTATATGGGGACAAGTTTGGAGCAGAGAATGTCAAGATCATCCAGGAGTCCAATAAGGTACTCTTTAGCCTGAGAAGGCCAATGCAGGAAACTGGACCAAAAAAGACCAGTGAAGCAATTTATTTTGTGCTGAAATACTTTGCAGTAGTCTCAGTGTTTCTTCTGGACCACTTCAGCACGAGCAGGATTAATTATTCCTCATGAAGCCTTTTATATTTTATTAATGCCTAAATACCCAGAACCCACTGGTTGGTGCAGACTTACATTCCTCACTTTCATAATAATATAGATTTCTTTCACATTATTTTCATTAATTACTGATCCATTGTAATTACTGAGAAATATGCTTTAAGATGGGTAACAGATAATAATCCAATAATTTAAAGGGGTAAATTTTCTGTGTGTTTTTATCAAACATGCTGTATGTTCAATGATTTGTTTAATAAATGTAAGTACTTCTTTTTTTGTTAATCTACGCTTTTTGTAAAAAAAAAATATATATATATATATATATATATATATATATATATATATATATATATATACATACAGTGGTGCTTGAAAGTTTGTGAACCCTTTAGAATTTTCGATATTTCTGCATAAATATGACCTAAAACATCATCAGATTTTCACACAAGTCCTAAAAGTAGATAAAGAGAACCCAGTTAAACAAATGAGACAAAAATATTATACTTGGTCATTTATTTATTGAGGGAAATGATCCAATATTACATATCTGTGAGTGGCAAAAGTATGTGAACCTCTAGAATTAGCAGTTAATTTGAAGGTGAAATTAGAGTCAGGTGTTTTCAATCAATGGGATGACAATCAGGTGTGAGTGGGCACCCTGTTTTATTTAAAGAACAGGGATCTATCAAAGTCTGATCTTCACAACACATGTTTGTGGAAGTGTATCATGGCATGGACAAAGGAGATTTCTGAGGACCTCAGAAAAAGTGTTGTTGATGCTCATCAGGCTGGAAAAGGTTACAAAACCATCTCTAAAGAGTTTGGACTCCACCAATCCACAGTCAGACAGATACTGTACAAATGGAGGAAATTCAAGACCGTTGTTACCCTCCCCAGGAGTGGTCGACCAACAAAGATCACTCCAAGAGCAAGGCGTGGAATAGTTGGCGAGGTCACAAAGTACCCCAGGGTAACTTCTAAGCAACTGAAGGCCTCTCTCACATTGGCTAATGTTAATGTTCATGAGTCCACCATCAGGAGAACACTGAACAACAATGGTGTGCATGGCAGGGTTGCAAGGAGAAAGCCACTCCTCTCCAAAAAGAACATTGCTGCTCGTCTGCAGTTTGCTAAAGATCATGTGGACAAGCCAGAAGGCTATTGGAAAAATATTTTGTGGACGGATGAGACCAAAATATAATTTTTGGTTTAAATAAGAAGCGTTATGTTTGGAAAAAGGAAAACACTGCATTCCAGCATAAGAACCTTATCCCATCTGTGAAACATGTTGGTGGTAGTATCATGGTTTGGGCCTGTTTTGCTGCATCTGGGCCAGGATGGCTTGCCATCATTGATGGAACAATGAATTCTGAATTATACCAGTGAATTCTAAAGGAAAATGTCAGGACATCTGTCCATGAACTGAATCTCAAGAGAAGGTGGGTCATGCAGCAAGACAATGACCGTAAACACACAAGTCGTTCTACCAAAGAATGGTTAAAGAAGAATAAGGTTAATGTTTTGGAATGGCCAAGTCAAAGTCCTGACCTTAATCCAATCGAAATGCTGTGGAAGGACCTGAAGCGAGCAGTTCATGTGAGGAAACCCACCAACATCCCAGAGTTGAAACTGTTCTGTACTAAAATTCCTCCAAGCCGGTGTGCAGGACTGATCAACAGTTACCGGAAACGTTTAGCTGCAGTTATTGCTGCACAAGGGGGTCACACCAGATACTGAAAGCAAAGGTTCACATACTTTTGCCACTCACAAATATGTAATATTGGACCATTTTCCTCAATAAATAAATGACCAAGTATAATATTTTTGTCTCATTTGTTTAACTGGGTTCTCTTTATCTACTTTTAGGACTTGTGTGAAAATCTGATGATGTTTTAGGTCATATTTATGCAGAAATATAGAAAATTCTAAAGGGTTCACAAACTTTCAAGCATCACTGTATGTGTGTGTATATATATTATATTATCTATAATATCTTAGATAGATATATAATCAATTCACATTACCTTTACTCAACAGGTAAATCAAAAAGACCTGGACCCGAAGTTTGCTTATGTACAGGTCACGTTTGTCAAGCCTTACTTTGAAGAGAAAGAACTGCCTGAAAGAACAACAAACTTTGAGAAGTGTCACAACATCAACCGCTTTGTTTTTGAAACACCCTACACACTTTCAGGGAAGAAACATGGAGGGGTTGAAGAGCAATGCAAAAGACGAACAATTCTTACGAGTGAGTACAGCAGCTCTATGAGCTCTGCCAGTGGGATATTCCAGAATGAGGGTTTATGTGGGGAAGATTACATTATTCACATAATCCATGCCAGAGCCTGTAAAAACAAACCATCTTTCATAAGCCAGCCTACCAACTGATTCTAAACAGCATGTTAGCTATTTAAAATCACTTATTTTTAATAGATAAACAATAAATTTAGTATGTCCTAAAAGTGATATTAAGCTAATTACTTAACTTTTCACACACTTGACAAAAACAGCTTATCTGGCGTAAGCATTAAATAGAAACCTGTTTGCAGTTCAGCCTAAATGTGTTCTTGCAAAAATTGGAGGATTTTTACATGGAACCGCTATGTCAAGAAAAGTAAAATCATGCTAAATATCAGCTCAGGAAGACAATATTGTGGGTAAATAGATAAAAAGAAAAATGATATTTACCTCGTGATATTCTTTACTTTTATGTACAAATTTGACTGCATAGTGTAGCCCTAATCCTAATGTCAGCAATGCCGGTGTTAGTATAAACAAGGCCTGTGGGTGGCACGGTGGTGAAAGTGGTTAGCATGGTTGCCTCACGGCAAGAAGGTTCTGGGTTCGATCCCAGCGGCTGGCGAGGGCCTTTCTGTCCATGTTGTCCCTGTGTCTGTGTGGTTTCCTGTGGGTGCTCTGGTTTCCCCCACAGTCTAAAGACATGCGGTGAGGTTAATACAGTATGGGGCAGCCTTGAGCAAGGCTCCTAACTGCTCCCCGGGTGCTGTTAGCATGGCTGCCCACTGCTCTGGGTGTGTGTGTGTGCTCATTGCTCATGTGTGTGTGTTCACTGCTTCAGATGGGTTAAATGCAGAGAGGAATTTCACAAGTGTGTGATGAATAAAGTTGTTCTTCTTTTTTAATTTTGGTCAGTTAATATCGAAATGCATGCATGTAAATATTAAATGTATGCAGTTAAAATTCAAATGTAATTTTACTGGAATTTGAGTCCTATGTATAATTTTTTTTTAATCAGAAATATTCACTTCTATTTGTTTTTTTTTTTTTTTTTAAATAGCATTTGTGTTTGTCGAATTTTAATGTAAAATCTGATATTTTGCATCTTTTATGTCTTTCAACAGAGATCATGAAAAAATGTTGCTGTACCATCCCTAGTTATTCGTATGCTTTAGTCTTTATACTACACCATATAATCTATGATTACTAGTTGTCTATAGTGTAATGTTATATTACATCTACAGAGGATTCTCTTGTTATATTAATTTAAAATATTTGTTTATATGTTTTTTAATGACTCCTAAGCACTCTTAGACTTAAACTGTCACTGTGATCTTCCAATATCGTGCCATTTCTTTACAGTGACTCCTCATTTCGAGCGTAGCTTTTGTTCATATCTTTCAGTTATGGCTGAGTGGTGTTGACACGCAACTGTAATTATAACAACAGGTGCACAGCATGTGTTGTTATATAGAGAAAATGAGCTTTGTTAAAACTCACTCCTGTTTGTTGATGGGTCGTTTGATCTGTGGTTTGCCTGCTGTTTACTACAGTTTGCTAATTAGATGACAATGTATCAGATTACTTGTGGTATTCTAAGATCAACATGGGGCATAGCGTTCTTGTTTTTTTTTTTTTTATTCCCACTAACAGCCCGTGTCTCACTTGTATCAATTGTGTACACACGTCCACAGCCACGAACACTTTCCCCTATGTGAAGAAGAGGATCGAGGTGGTTTCAGAGAAGCATTTGGAGTTGAAACCCATTGATGTGGCCATAGATGAGATGCGGGAACGCAGCACTGAGCTCAACAAACTCTGCTCCAACCAGGAAGTGGACATGATTCAGCTGCAGCTCAAGCTCCAGGGCTGCGTCAGTGTGCAGGTCCTGAACCCTCACAATGAAATAATTGTGTAATTTCTCATCATTCATTGATCATAATGAGTAAACTTTTATCCATTCTACTGTTTGGCATAAACTTGAGTAATGGTGAGGTGGACTACAGCTGAACTGAAAGTCTTATAGGCAGTGCAGCATTGCACAAATTGATTTGTGGTTGGTTTATTTTTTGGATTTAGGTCAATGCTGGTCCCATGGCATATGCCAGAGCTTTCCTGGGTGATTCCAAGTCTGGCCAGTCCAATAAGAAAGTCAAAGAGCTCAAAGATGTATTCAGGTGTGTACTATGTTGAGTAATCGAGCTGCTTCTTTGGTTATGTCATTTAGTACTATAAATATGGTTTCACCCATAATAAGTTTCTCATTTAAGTATCCGAATTTGGCTCTTACCCGTGAAATGCATTTCTATCTATTATCATTATAAAGTCATTACAGTGGTGCTTGAAAGTTTGTGAACCCTTTAGAATTTTCTATATTTCTGCATAAATATGACCTAAAACATCATCAGATTTTGACACAAGTCCTAAAAGTAGATAAAGAGAACCCTAAAAACAAATAATAAAGAGAAACAAATGAGACAAAAATATTATACTTGGTCATTTATTTATTGAGGAAAATGATCCAATATTACACATCTGTGAGTGGCAAAAGTATGTGAACCTCTAGGATTAGCCGTTCATTTGTAGGTGAAATTAGAGTCAGGTGTTTCCAATCAATGGGATGACAATCAGGTGTGAGTGGGCACCCTGTTTTATTTAAAGAACAGGGATCTATCAAAGTCTGATCTTCACAACACATGTTTGTGGAAGTGTATCATGGCACGAACAAAGGAGATTTCTGAGGACCTCAGGAAAAGCGTTGTTGATGCTCATCAGGCTGGAAAAGGTTACAAAACCATCTCTAAAGAGTTTGGACTCCACCAATCCACAGTCGGACAGATTGTATACAAATGGAGGAAATTCCAGACCATTGTTACCCTCCCCAGGAGTGGTCAACCAACAAAGATCACTCCAAGAGCAAGGTGTGTAATAGTCGGCAAGGTCACAAAGGACCCCAGGGTAACTTCTAAGCAACTGAAGGCCTCTCTCACATTGGCTAATGTTCATGAGTCCACCATCAGGAGAACACTGAACAACAGTGATGTGCATGGGAGGGTTGCAAGGATAAAGCCACTGCTCTCCAAAAAGAACATTGCTGCTCATCTGCAGTTTGCTAAAGATCACATGGACAAGCCAGAAGGCTATTGGAAAAATGTTTTGTGGACAGATGAGACCAAAATAGAACTTTTTGGTTTAAATGAGAAGCATTATGTTTGGAGAAAGGAAAACACTGCATTCCAGCATAAGAACCTTATCCCATCTGTGAAACATGGTGGTGGTAGTATCATGGTTTGGGCCTGTTTTGCTGCATCTGGGCCAAGTCGGCTTGCTGTCATTGTTGGACCAATGAATTCTGAATTAGACCAGCGAATTCTAAAGGAAAATGTCAGGACATCTGTCCATGAACTGAATCTCAAGAGAAGGTGGGTCATGCAGCAAGAGAACGACCGTAAGCACACAAGCTGTTCTACCAAAGAATGGTTAAAAAAGAATAAAGTTAATGTTTTGGAATGGCCAAGTCAAAGTCCTGACCTTAATCCAATCAAAATGCTTTGGAAGGAGCAGTTCATGTGAGGAAACCCACCAACATCCCAGAGTTGAAGTTGTTCTGTACGGAGGAATGGGCTAAAATTCCTCTAAGCCGGTATGCAGGACTGATCAACAGTTACCGGAAACGTTTAGTTGAAGTTATTGCTGCACAAGGGGGTCACACCAGATACTGAAAGCAAAGGTTCACATACTTTTGCCACTCACAGATATGTAATATTGGATCATTTTCCTCAATAAACAAATGACCAAGTACAACCCCGATTCCAAAAAAGTTGGGACAAGGTACAAATTGTAAATAAAACGGAATGCAATAATTTACAAATCTCAACAACTGATATTGTATTCACAATAGAACATAGACAACATATCAAATATCGAAAGTGAGACATTTTGAATTTTCATGCCAAATATTGGCTCATTTGAAATTTCATGACAGCAACACATCTCAAAAAAGTTGGGACGGGGCAATAAGAGGCTGGAAAAGTTAAAGGTACAAAAAAGGAACAGCTGGAGGACCAAATTGCAACTCATTAGGTCAATTGGCAATAGGTCATTAACATGACTGGGTATAAAAAGAGCATCTTGGAGTGGCAGCGGCTCTCAGAAGTAAAGATGGGAAGAGGATCACCAATCCCCCTAATTCTGCACCGACAAATAGTGGAGCAATATCAGAAAGGAGTTCGACAGTGTAAAATTTCAAAGAGTTTGAACATATCATCTACAGTGCATAATATCATCAAAAGATTCAGAGAATCTGGAAGAATCTCTGTGCGTAAGGGTCAAGACCAGAAAACCATACTGGGTGCCCGTGATCTTCAGGCCCTTAGATGGCACTGCATCACATACAGGCATGCTTCTGTATTGGAAATCACAAAATGGGCTCAGGAATATTTCCAGAGAACATTATCTGTGAACACAATTCACCGTGCCATCCGCCGTTGCCAGCTAAAACTCTATAGTTCAAAGAAGAAGCCGTATCTAAACATGATCCAGAAGCGCAGACGTCTTCTCTGGGCCAAGGCTCATTTAAAATGGACTGTGGCAAAGTGGAAAACTGTTCTGTTGTCAGACGAATCAAAATTTGAAGTTCTTTATGGAAATCAGGGACGCCGTGTCATTCGGACTAAAGAGGAGAAGGACGACCCAAGTTGTTATCAGCGCTCAGTTCAGAAGCCTGCATCTCTGATGGTATGGGGTTGCATTAGTGCGTGTGGCATGGGCAGCTTACACATCTGGAAAGACACCATCAATGCTGAAAGGTATATCCAGGTTCTAGAGCAACATATGCTCCCATCCAGACGACGTCTCTTTCAGGGAAGACCTTGCATTTTCCAACATGACAATGCCAAACCACATACTGCATCAATTACAGCATCATGGCTGCGTAGAAGAAGGGTCCGGGTACTGAACTGGCCAGCCTGCAGTCCAGATCTTTCCCCCATAGAAAACATTTGGCGCATCATAAAACGGAAGATACAACAAAAAAGACCTAAGACAGTTGAGCAACTAGAATCCTACATTAGACAAGAATGGGTTAACATTCCTCTCCCTAAACTTGAGCAACTTGTCTCCTCAGTCCCCAGACGTTTACAGACTGTTGTAAAGAGAAAAGGGGATGTCTCACAGTGGGAAACATGGCCTTGTCCCAACTTTTTTGAGATGTGTTGTTGTCATGAAATGTAAAATTACCTAATTTTTCTCTTTAAATGATACATTTTCTCAGTTTAAACATATGATATGTCATCTATGTTCTATTCTGAATAAAATATGGAATTTTGAAACTTCCACATCATTGCATTCCGTTTTTATTTACAATTTGTACTTTGTCCCAACTTTTTTGGAATCGGGGTTGTATAATATTTTTGTCTCATTTGTTTAACTGGGTTCTCTTTATCTACTTTTAGGACTTGTGTGAAAATCTGATGGTGTTTTAGGTCATATTTATGCAGAAATATAGAAAATTCTAAAGCGTTCACAAACTTTCAAGCACCACTGTATTATACATGATTATCATAACTTCATAATCTCACCACTGATGAGTTTTGTTGTTCGGTGGTTGGATTTTTTGCATT
The DNA here is from genome assembly GCF_027579695.1 of Neoarius graeffei. Classification (NCBI taxonomy): domain Eukaryota; kingdom Metazoa; phylum Chordata; class Actinopteri; order Siluriformes; family Ariidae; genus Neoarius; species Neoarius graeffei. The sequence goes on along the minus strand of NC_083569.1, from coordinate 52,845,978 downwards.
GGATAACATTTCACTTTTTACATAAGACAGTCTTCTAATTGTAATATAGTCTTGTCATATATGGCATGATTGTTGTTGTGCTTCTTACAGGAGTTTTGTTCAGGCATGCAGTATGGCTTTAGATATTAATGAGCGGCTCATTAAAGAGGACCAGTATGAATATCACGAGGGACTGAAGGGCAACTTTAAAAGCATGGTCAAAGAGCTGTCTGAAATTATTCATGAGCAGGTAGGATGCATAAGTAAAACCATTTATTAGCCAATATCAAACATCATGTCAATTTCTAATTCGCTTGTAGTTATTTAGCCATTGGCAATACTCAGAACAACTTCAAACAAAACATTATAACATTGTTTGTTCTGTCTGTGATTGGGCTCAGCTTGTTGGCTTACAAAACCATCTTATTATGGTCTATTGTTTGTCTGACTGGGTAGGTGAAAGTGATAACAGTCTACATAATTTACTTCACGAGTATTTTATGTTGGTTTTGTACGTCTTTCTAAAGCGAATATAACAACGCATTTAAAATAATATGTGCATCAAGGACAGCTTGGAAAATTAAGAATTACACACTGCATTTTCTGAAAAAAGAAGCAAAAGCAGTAATTGAAGAAAACATTCCAAGATTGAACAACCTCGTTTAACCCCTTCGGACACAATGCGTACAACTGTACACATGAAGTTCCATTGCATTCTTCCTTGTGTCTGAAGGGGTTGTAGCATTTAATAATAGAGTACACTCGAGTTTCCAAAGCTAGTCCACAGGGACACTAAATAGTTCACAGTTTTGCTCTCCAGCTTCCAACACTCCTGAACCTAGCACTCAGGAACACCTAGTAAAGTTGTGTTAGAAGCTGGGGTAGAGCTGAACAATAAACATTAAGAGACTCGATGAGAAATGGAGTGGGAAAACACTGGGATAAACATCACAGTTATTGATAATGATCTTTGCTGCTCATGTTTTATCATGTTTTGCTGTGCCAGGGGAAAAAAATGTAGCCTTTAAAAAAATGCATCTACATAATGTATTCAGGCATCTAAAGCCGAGAGACAAATTGGATTTGTATCCCATATTTAAGGAGGGAAAGAAGTCACTCTTCACATGACTGCACATATAAGGATGACTAATACTGACTAATACTAAAACATGCAACAATTATGCAATCCAGAATCCACTTTATACTTTTTAGAAGCACAGTATCATGTCGCATATTATTCTCTCTTCCTGAATACTGTTTTTGCTGGGGTGGTTTTTTTTTGGTTTTGGGTTTCTTTTTTTTTTTTTTAATTTAGGTTATCTCTTGTGAAACTCACGAGTGACTCAGAAACTTAACAGTTTTCTTGAGAAATCAGACCTTAGAGGAGATATCAAGTATAGACATGCCGCCACTAAGCAGAAAGTATAGGAAATGACAATGAAGCAACGCTAATGCCATGTAAGAAAGCACTCTGGGTTATGTCTTCAGCCAGGAAATATGAACCACTTCCACGATCGATCTGCTTTGCACATCTGCTTTCTGATATTTTTGCTCGTTCTTCTTGACATAATTGATTTCGACCCTGAGTGAACAGCAGTTTTCAGATCTCATCACAGATTCGCACTCGGATTGAGGTTTGGGCTGACCTGGTCATTTTAATAGATTCAGGCTCCTGGTTTTGACTTTACTTCTGTGTCGAGTTGACAGTATGCTTAGGGATGTCCTGTTGGAAGGTGAACCTATGTGCCAGTCTCAAGCCTCTTGCAGACTCATCAGACCAGAGAACCTTTTTCCCACAAATTTGCTGAGTCTTTTGGCAAACTCGTATTGCAGTTTTCTTTTCTGAACAATCTTTTATGAAACCCAGCTTGTCCAGGCTGGATTTCATAAAAGAAACACAGCGTATTTCAGAAACCCAGAAATACTGAGAGTCCAGGCTACAGTTGTCCTGTGAACTGCTTCTCCCATCTGAACTGTCGATCTCTTCAGCTCCTTCCAAGTTACCCTTGCGCTCTTGGTTGCTTCTCTGACTAATGATTGACACTTTTCCAGAACATCGTCCCAGACTTGTTTCCACAGCACACGTTGCCTTTGTGATATGATATTTTAGTATGAGTTCAAACAAAATTTGAGACCATCCATGAATATGTGCTTATTATGTAACTTCTGATGGCAATTGGTTGCATCCAAACTAATTTGGGCGTTCACAGTAACATGGGTGAATATTTATGCAATCATAAATCATTACGTGCTTAAATTTGTTTAAGAACTGTTGCTGGGGGATACAAGCTATATCCCCCTGGTGTGTAGATTCATGACGTATTAAGTCCATTTCACTTCACACTAAAAAAAATAAAAGTTCAAAAGAGATGGATTCTCATGTAAGGCGTTGTAGCTGCCATTAAAATAGTCAGTACAGCTAATCTGGATTTAATTAAAACCTAGTCAGATATGTATAAGAGAACAGAAACTGGACTACCAGCCCATACAGCTATAATAAGAGCTGTAAATCATCAGTTGTTCTAATCCTCTCAGCTTTGTGTGCTACAAGGTGTGAAGGATGGGATCTGGCAAGAACATATTCCATGGGTGTGAACATACCGTACCAGTATGTTACAGCACTGCAGTCTAAATTTTCCAACAAATAAACCTATCTGATTATCTTAACAGTTCTGTGATTGTTTGTGTTTATGCATGCTTGTGATGCATTTATCTGTTGCCCTGAAAAACGTTCTTTCCTAACACTGGTTTCTAACATGTCTCTGCTTTCCTTCTTTGTGCTGCCATGTTCTGTAGATTGAGAGCTAGGTAACCTTTGTTTCAAATACAAACACAATTTGATACTTTGAAGCATACACACATTTGTATGTCGTACAGTGGATATAAAGTGTTCACACCCCGTTAAAATGACAGGTTTTTCTGATGTAAAAAAAAAAAAAATGAGACCACGGTAAATAATTTCAAAACTTTTCCCACCTTTAATGTGACCTATAACCTGTACAATTCAATTGAAAAACAAATAAATCTGTTGGGGGGAAAAACACAAAAAATAAAAAACGTACAATAGGCTGGTTGCATAAGTGTGCACACCCTTAAACTAATACTTTGTTGAAGCACCTTTTGATTGAATTACAGCATTCAGTCTTTTTGGGTCGGAGTCTATCAGCCTGCCACATCTAGACTTGGCAATATTTGCCCACTCTTCCTTGCAAAAGCGCTCCAAATCTGTCAGATTGCGAGGGCATCTGTTGTGCACAGCCCTCTTCAGGTCCCCCCACAGATTTTCAATTGGATTTAGGCCTGGGCTCTGGCCGGGCCATTCCAAAACTTTTTTGGGGTCATTGTCATGTTGAAAGATGAAATTCCTCTTCATCTTCAGCTTTCTAGCGGACACCTGAAGGTTTTGGGCCAAAATTGACTGGTATTTAGAACTGTTCATAATTCCCTCTACCTTGACTAAAGCCCCTGTTCCAGCTGAAGAAAAACAACCCCAAAACATGATGCTGCCACCACCATGCTTCACCGTGGGTATGGTGTTCTTTTGGTGATGTGCAGTGTTGTTTTTGCACCAAACATACCTTTTGGAATTGTGACCAAAAAGTTCAACCTTGGTTTGATCAGACCATAACACATTTTCCCACATGCTTTTAGGAGAGTTGATGTATTTTTTTTGCGAAATTTAGCCGGGCCTGGATGTTTTTTTTGACCCTACATCATAGTCCAGACATACTGTATGGAGAATACGGGAGATTGTTGTCACATGTAGTACACAACCAGTACTTATCAGAAATTCCTGCAGCTCCTTCAGTGTTGCTGTCGGCCTCTCGGCAGCCTCCCTGACCAGTTTTCATCTTGTCTTTTCATCAATTTTGGAGGGACGTCCAGTTCTCGGTAATGTCACTGTTGTCCCATATTTTCTCCACTTCTTGATGACGGTCTTCACTGTGCTCCATGGTATATCTAATGCTGTGGAAATGTTTTTGTACCCTTCTCCTGACTGATACCTTTCAATAATGAGATCCCTGTGATGCTTTGTAAGCTCTCTGCGAACCCTGGCTTTTGCTGGAGGATGCAACTGAGTAAATGTCTGAACTTTATCTGGGGTTAATCAGAGTCATTTTAATTGATGGCAGGTGTGAACCCAAAAAGACTGAATGCTGTAATGAATTCAAAAGATGTGTCAACAAAGTATTAGTTTAAGGGTGTGCACACTTACGCAACCAGCTTATTGTATGTTTTTTGTTTTTCCCCCTAACGGATTTGTTTTTCAGTTGAATTGTACAGGTTATAGGTCACATTAAAGGTGGGAAAAGTTTTTTGAAATTATTTAGCATGGTCTCATTTTTTATACCAGAAAAACCTATCATTTTAACAGGGTGTGTATACTTTTTATTTCCACTGTATATACAACACATCTGAGTACATTTATACATCCTATAGTGAGTGGATTCCTTGTTTTGTGTATAATTTGCACACTGTGCCAAAGTTATAGTTTCTAAAGGGCTTGTTAATTCTTTTAATGCTCATCATGTCTTTTAATCCACAGATCTTTGAGGAGGATGAAATGCGTTCCCTCTTGCAGAACTCCCTCCATGTTTTCCGTGCCATCAGTGGAACGTCCACTGGCTTCAGCTAAAATCTGATGAAGATCTCTTAAATTTAAGACTCATCAAATCTCTGCACACCTGAACTTTCAGTGTCCTGCTCCACGCTCTTCTGGATTAAAACATTACTTAAATGTCAGCCTCTAAGAAAGTGCCATGTTATTACAATTGCATATTGCTCTTTCATTTTGCACCATAGGTTCATGTTCCCCCAAAATAAATAGATATTCAACAAGATCACAAGTAGCAGCAGCCAATATCTGAAATTTCCCAGTGTATTTCATGTTTTAGCAAATGGCTAATAGTTTTTATTATTATTATTATTATTATTATTATTATTATTATTAATAAACACAATGGCTAGATCAATTTAGGCAGGGGAAGGGGAAGAAATTTTAAACTATATTGAAGAATGTAATAAAACACCTTCATTTTAATAGCTACTTTTGTGACCTTATTGATGTTTTTAACATTCACTACTTTCATAAATTATTATTATTATTATTATTATTATTATGCATTGTCAATAATATTTTCACTTGGTGGTACCTCGTAGCTCAGACTCAATATTGACAATCCTTACTGAGTTTTTGAGACTTAACACCTTCAAGTCCTCTCCATCTTTCTGATATTTCCTCTTTATATTGAAGTCTTAATTACGAGAGCACCACTATCACTGTGTTCACTGACAGAGGTGACAACCAACAAAGTAAATGTTTTGAGTTTTAAATGTTTAACTGTAGGGGTGGCATGGTGGTGTAGTGGTTAGCGCTGTCGCCTCACAGCAAGAAGGTCCAGGTTCGAGCCCCGTGGCCGGCGAGTTTGCATGTTCTCCCCGTGTCCGCGTGGGTTTCCTCCGGGTGCTCCGGTTTCCCCCACAGTCCAAAGACATGCAGGTTAGGTTAACTGGTGACTCTAAATTGACCGTAGGTGTGAATGGTTGTCTGTGTCTATGTGTCAGCCCTGTGATGACCTGGCGACTTGTCCAGGGTGTACCCCGCCTTTCGCCCGTAGTCAGCTGGGATAGGCTCCAGCTTGCCTGCGACCCTGCGACAGTGGATCATCAGCCACATATTTGATTTGGCATAGGTTTTTACACCAGATGCCTTTCCTGACACAACCCTCCCCAATCTTTCTGGGCTTGGGACTGGCACAAAGTATGCACTGGCTTGTGCAACTCCAGTGGCTGGGTGTTTTACTTCACCTGCATGTCTTTGCACTATGAGAGGAAACTTATGCAGATGACATGCAAACTCTATACAGAAAGGCCCCATCGGCTGTTAGGTTCCAACCTGGAACCTTCTTGCTGTGAGGCGACGGCGCTAACCACTGCACCACCGTGCTGCCTTATTACTTGCTAATAATTTGACTGCTGTGCCAGAATTCTCAAACTCACAGCCTGGAAAAACATTAATATGGATAGTTTCAAAATCTTCAATTCAATTTTATTTGTATAGCTCTTTAAACAATGGACGTTGTCACAACGCAGCTTTACAGAAATCCAGATATAATATTTTAATTTAAATGAAGATATATTTTTCATGTTTACCAAAATGTATGGTCCAAGGAAGATGCATTTCCTGTTGTAATCAGTACAGATCATGTTAATTTGGGAATCAGATGGGCTGATGGTTTCCAATTATTTTATTATTGTGGGAAATACGAATTCTTGATATGAGGCCCACAACAGTGACATGGCTTTGGCAGTGTGAGACTATGCAGCAGGTTGGATTGAGCAAGATTTACTAATTTAAGTCTTCACCTCACTCTGTTCAGGAACAGCATCCTGTCAAAGACTGGATTATCGATCCAAGTGCTGCTGTTATATATATCATAGGACTGTATGTCAACACATGCCTGTTCACTGAGAAACACTTTTATCTTGTTTTTGGCCAGTTCTGCTGAGGCTTAAGTATCTGCTGAAACATACAAAGTACAGTGGTGCTTGAAAGTTTTTGAACCCTTTAGAATTGTCTATATTTCTGCAGAAATAGGATCTAAAACATCATCAGATTTTCACACAAGTCATAAAAGTAAATAAAGAGAACCCAGTTAAACAAATGAGACAAAAATATTATACTTGGTCATTTATTTATTGAGGAAAATGGTCCACTATCACATATCTGTGAGTGGCAAAAGTATGTGAACCTCTAGGATTAGCAGTTCATTTGAAGGTGAAATTAGAGTCAGGTGTTTTCAATCAATGGGATGACAATCAGGAGTGAGTGGGCACCCTGTTTTATTTAAAGAACAGGGATCTATCAAAGTCTGATCTTCACAACACATGTTTGTGGAAGTGTATCATGGCACGAACAAAGGAGATTTCTGAGGACCTCAGAAAAAGCATTGTTGATGCTCATCAGGCTGGAAAAGGTTACAAAACCATCTCTAAAGAGTTTGGACTCCACCGATCCACAGACAGACAGATTATGTACAAATGGAGGAAATTCAAGACCATTGTTACCCTCCCCAGGAGTGGTCGACCAACAAAGATCATTCCAAAAGCAAGGCGTGTAATAGTCGGTGAAATCACAAAGGACCCCAGGGTAACTTCTAAGCAACTGAAGGCCTCTCTCACATGGGCTAATGTTCATGAGTCCAACATCAAGAGAACACTGAACAACAATGGTGTGCATGGCAGGGTTGCAAGGAGAAAGCCACTGCTCTCCAAAAAAACATTGCTGCTCGTCTGCAGTTTGCTAAAGATCACGTGGACAAGCCAGAAGGCTATTGGAAAAATGTTTTGTGGACGGATGAGACCAAAATAGAACTTTTTGGTTTAAATGAGAAGTGTTATGTTTGGACAAAGGAAAACACTGCATTCCAGATGTTTCCTATCTGTGAAACATGGTGGTATTAGTATCATGGTTTGGACCTGTTTTGCTGCATCTGGGCCAGGACGGCTTGCCATCATTGATGGAACAATGAATTCTGAATTATACCAGCGAATTCTTTTTTTTTTTTTTTTAAGATTTTTTTTGGGCTTTTTGCACCTTTATTGGATAGGACAGTGTAGAGACAGGAAATGAGCGGGAGAGAGAGAGACGGGAAGGGACCGGGAAATGACCCCGGGCCGGAATCGAACCCGGGTCGCCCGCATTCATGGCACGGCGCCCCAACCACCCGAGCCACGACGCCCCCATACCAGCGAATTCTAAAGGAAAATGTCAGGACATCTGTCCATGAACTGAATCTCAAGAGAAGGTGGGTCATGCAGCAAGACAACGACCGTAAGCACACAAGTCGTTCTACCAAAGAATGGTTAAAGAAGAATAAAGTTAATGTTTTGGAATGGCCAAGTCAAAGTCCTGACCTTAATCCAATCGAAATGTTGTGGAAGGACCTGAAGCGAGCAGTTCATGTGAGGAAACCCACCAACATCCCAGAGTTGAAGCTGTTCTGTACTAAAATTCCTCCAAGCCGGTGTGCAGGACTGATCAACAGTTACCGGAAACGTTTAGCTGCAGTTATTGCTGCACAAAGGGGTCACACCAGATACTGAAAGCAAAGGTTCACATACTTTTGCCACTCACAGATATGTAATATTGGATCATTTTCCTCAATAAATAAATGACCAAGTATAATATTTTTGTCTCATTTGTTTAACTGGATTCTCTTTGTCTACTTTTAGGACTTGCGTGAAAATCTGATGTTGTTTTAGGTCATATTTATGCAGAAATATAGAAAATTCTAAAGGGTTCACAAACTTTCAAGCAACACTGTACTTTATTGTCTGTGTTATTTGCAATCGAAAGAATAAAGTGGATTTTTTTTAAGAAACAAAGGGAAAGGTTGCATCATATTGTTGGCACATATAAATGAAAGGAAATCTTGAGAGGAAACCTGTACAACAAATGACGTATTCCCTTGTTGTTTTTCTGTTTCACCTCTTGCAATCTGTGTTTCACTGGATTCTCAGGTGGTTGTTCAAGTTTCAGGTTTTAGTCGTGCACAAAATCTCAGGAATAGTTATGCATTGAAACGCTTGTTGTGAGGATCAGGTTCTCTGGAGCTATGCAATGCAAAATATATGCATAAAAAGGTAAGGGGCCAAGTAAGAAGGAAGAGGGGGGAAAGATTATGTACAAATACTTGTAAAATTTGTTACCTGATTTTGATAGCTAAAAGTCAAATTTCATTATTCTACTATTTATCTTAAAGTAGAGTACTAGTCAAAAGTTTGGACACCCCTTTGGTTTCAAAGGTTTTTCTTTATTTTCATTCGTTAAAAGTCACTTCATGTCTTAAAGTAATGATGGATGTCGTTTCTCTTTACTTAGTTGAGAGCTTCTTGACATAATATAGATGAATACAGTTGTGGAATAGGGCTATTTACTTTATTGTTATTTACTATTTACTGTATGATCAAATTTTGTATTGTTGAAAAATACTACTGTTGACCTTTAAAGCACTGAATGGTCTCACGCCACAGTACCTGAATGAACTTCTGGTCCTTTATGATCCACCACGCCTACTTAGATCAAAAGGTGCAGGCTATCTGCTGGTACCTCGTATAGTGAAGGCTACATCAGGGGGCGGAGCCTTTTCTTACAAAGCCCCACAGTTATGGAACAGCCTTCCAAGTAATGCTCGGGAATCAGATACAGTCTCAGTGTTTACATCTAGGCTGAAAACATATCTGTTTCATCAAGCCTTTTGTAAATAGTGTTTATGAGGTAAAGGTGTAGATCTGGAGGATCCTCAGACATAGTGTTTTGGTAAACTGGGATATATGGATGCTGTCAGTCCCCACTCGCTTGCTCACTCGAGTTTGTTGACAGTGTAGTGGCTGCTGCTTTATGTCCCGGGGCTCCCTCATGCCTGTTACACCTTCTGGCTCTCCCCTTTTAGTTATGCTGTCATAGTTAGTTTTGCCGAAGTCCCTGCTTGTACTCAGCGCAAAATGTATACTGTTCATACTCCTCAGGTAACATTGGGCATACCGAACAACCTGTGTTTACACACACACACACACACACGTCCCTCTGAATTACATGTCAATCCTGAGATCGAGATGCTGACCTCTTCTGCTCCTCGGATCTGCCTGATCCATCCTGATGCCCTACATCTGGCTGGATTCTCATCACATCGCTCCTATGGAGGATGGCCCCATGAAGATAGTTGAGAGTCACACCTGGAGGACACTCTGGACTCTTACAGTAATGCTTTTATGGCTGAGGACTACAGTTGATTTGCTAACTTTAGGACTGCAGTTGTCATGAACAGTTTTGCACTCAAGTTTCCATCCATGAAGAGTTTATAACATCAGTGAAACTGACTTCATGTTAAAAATGTTATAATCATGTTGTCTGTTATCACCCAGATGAGGACGGGTTCTCTTTTGAGTCTGGTTCCTCTCGAGGTTTCTTCCTCATGTCATCTGATGGAGTTTTTCCTTGCCACTGTCGCCATAGGCTTGCTCATTGGGGATAGATTAGGGATAAAATTAGCTCATGTTTAAAGTAATTAAAATTCTGTACAGCTGCTTTGCGACAATGTCTATTGTCAAAAGCACGATAAAAATAAACTTGACTTGATCTCAAATACATGGAGAAGGCAAGAATTCCCACTATTTAACTTTTGACAAGACACATAACGCATTCCAGGTTTTTGTGATTTTTTTTTTTTTATTCTTGTGACCATATATAAACTTTTCTTGTGACTTCTACATTATTGTGTCAGTACAAAACCATTTCAGATTTTCACACATTTAATTTCATGCTGGAAAACTAATCTTACAGAAAAATGTTTGTATGTCAGTAAAGAAAGCAGCATATTACAACCATGTTTCAGGAAAAAAAAAACAGAATGAAAGCTGCTGGGATTTCTGCAAAATGAAGAAGCGAGTGTGACAAAGTGTCCAGAAGAACTGTGACTGGTTCTGTAAGATGTTCAGTAAAACCTACAGCTCACTTCCTTATAAAACATTGTATCTGAGAATATTTTTAATGAAATGTATGCTTTTAAATGTAGAAACAGTTCTACAGAGTAATATAAGAGCAGTAAACAGTAATAAATAAAACAAAGTCAATATCTGATGTGAGGCGACCCTTTGCTTAAAAAAATAGTAATCTCAGGTACAGTTGTGCAGTTTTATAAAGAACTGAGCTGGTAAGTTTTTACTGAGCATATTGACTACCTTAAGACTTGCATCCACAAAATATTCCGAATATAGACCCATACACACTGGTAGACTGATATGCAGTCACAAGAGCTTTTGTTAAACATAGTTGTAAAGAGTGCATCTCCCACATATGGCATTCACTGGAGTAATAACGTCTTTACATTTACACTTCCCTTTATCACTACTGTTTTCTGTGCCACAAAATGCCCAGTGAAAGCTATATAAACCTTTTTCATTATTTATAAGGGAAGTTGTACTAAGACACTATACAGGTTGTAATGGTGATATAGCGGTGCTTGAAAGTTTGTGAACCCTTTAGAATTTTCTATATTTCTGCATAAGTATGACCTAAAACATCAGATTTTCACACAAGTCCTAAAAGGACATAAAGAGAACCCAGTTAAACAAATGAGACAAAAATATTATACTTGGTCATTTGTTTATTGAGGAAAATGATCCAATATTACATATCTGTGAGTGGCAAAAGTATGTGAACCTCTAGAATTAGCAGTTAATTTGAAGGTGAAATTAGAGTCAGGTGTTTTCAGTCAATGGGATGACAATCAGGTGTGAGTGGGCACCCTGTTTTATTTAAAGAACAGGGATCTATCAAAGTCTGATCTTCACATGTTTGTGGAAGTGTATCATGGCACGAACAAAGGAGATTTCTGAGGACCTCAGAAAAAACGTTGTTGATGCTCATCAGGTTGGAAAAGGTTACAAAACCATCTCTAAAGAGTTTGGACTCCACCAATCCACAGTCAGACAGATTGTGTACAAATGGAGGAAATTCAAGACCACTGTTACCCTCCCCAGGAGTGGTCGACCAACAAAGATCACTCCAAAAGCAAGGCGTGTAATAGTCGGTGAAATCACAAAGGACCCCAGGGTAACTTCTAAGCAACTGAAGGCCTCTCTCACATTGGTTAATGTTCATGAGTCCACCATCAGGAGAACACTGAACAACAATGGTGTGCATGGCAGGGTTGCAAGGAGAAAGCCACTGCTCTCCAAAAAGAACATTGCTGCTCATCTGCAGTTTGCTAAAGATCACATGGTCAAGCCAGAAGGCTATTGGAAAAATGTTTTGTGGACGGATGAGACCAAAATAGAACTTTTTGGTTTAAATGAGAAGCGTTATGTTTGGACAAAGGAAAACACTGCATTCCAGCATAAGAAACTTATCCCATCTGTGAAACATGGTAGTATTAGTATCATGGTTCGGACCTGTTTTGCTGCATCTGGGCCAGGACGGCTTGCCATCATTGATGGAACAATGAATTCTGAATTATACCAGCGAATTCTAAAGGAAAATGTCAGGACATCTGTCCATGAACTGAATCTCAAGAGAAGGTGGGTCATGCAGCAAGACAACGATCCTAAGCACACAAGTCGTTTTACTAAAGGATGTGTTTTGGAATGACCAAGTCAAAGTCCTGACCTTAATCCAATGGAAATGTTGTGGAAGGACCTGAAGCGAGCAGTTCATGTGAGGAAACCCACTAACATCCCAGAGTTGAAGCTGTTCTGTACGGCGGAATGGGCTAAAATTCCTCCAAGCCGGTGTGCAGGACTGATCAACAGTTACCACAAACGTTTAGTTGCAGTTATTGCTGCACAAGGGGGTCACACCAGATACTGAAAGCAAAGGTTCACATACTTTTGCCACTCACAGATATGTAATATTAGATCATTTTCCTCAATAAATAAATGACCAAGTATAATATTTTTGTCTCATTTGTTTAACTCGGTTCTCTTGATCTACTTTTAGAACTTGTGTGAATATCTGATAATGTTTTAGGTCATATTTATGCAGGAATATAGAAAATTCTAAAGGGTTCACAAACTTTCAAGTTTAGTGAAGCTGTAAACACGTGCCAGGTTAGATAATCCTATGAACATGTGATACAACATCCATAGACGTCTTTGGCGTCGAAGTAAAGTTAAAACGAGCTCCTGTGTTGGAAACCTTTATAATGGAGCTAGGAGATATGTGATGGGAGGTGCGGCGCAGTGGGGGGGGGGGGTTGGGAATCGACCTACAGTCCTTCACAGAAGCAGGATGCCCCGCCCACTTCTCCTGTCAAGAGAAGGGAACGGATATTCGAGCTGCTTTCAGTTCCAAACACAACGCGCACATTGCATGGATGTTGTTCTCGCATCAGGTTGCTTTATCGTCAGTAATATCGATTTGTCTTGTTTTGAACGCGGGTATAACGGAGTTAGAGTTCACATCCTGTCCGAGGAGAGATTTCCACCGCCTATGCAGAGCTTTTGAGAGAAAATATCAGTGGATTTTCCCTGAGTGAGCCGGTATGGGACTCCCTGGCTGGGACTGCTCAGTGCTGCTGACGTACTTATTCTGGGCCCTTGCTGGAGCTGACAGCTTTTTAGGTATTTTCTTATAACCTGTTTAAATGTTGTTGTTGAGCTGAGAGGGTTGGCTTTTTATTATTATTATTATTATTATTATTATTATTATTATTATTATTATTATTTATAGAAACAGGGAAAGGGGTGGAGTGCAGCCACCAAGCTGAGTGTGGAAATCTGCATATCCTGTCGACTTCCCGAAAATCCTCCACCACTATAAAAAACACACACAAAAAAAAAAAAAAAAGGGGGTCACCTGCTAATTCGGCATCCGGTCTCAGACTTTCAAAACACACACACACACACACACAATTGTTGTGTGCTGCTTTATCTGAGATGGATATCTTTTTAGATTCAGCAGCTTAATCTAAATTAATGACCAGAATAATTCAAATGTAGCAACAATCTAACTGGGAAAGTGTGTTCATGCAAATACACTCCTGAAAGGCTACATTTGTAACCCAGATGTCCCTGAACAATTAAACAACCAAACAACTCTTACCCCCCCAAATAAGGGTGTGGACCTGTATAGCTATCACAGATTAAATCTCCCCAGCAGTTGTGTTAAAGAATTTGGACTGGCTGATCTAATTTCAGGACAAGCAGAGTGTAAAAGTTCAAAACAATACAAAAACAAAAGACATGTGAGCTTGTTAGTATTAGGCTAGATATATTGATATCGAATATGAACAAAAGTGTTTAGGACAGAGACGGATATAATAGGTTAAAAACGTGTAGAATTTTGACCGACCTTAGCTTCAGGTGCAAATACTTCCTTTTTGTTTAGTTTAGTTCAGTTTAAGTTCAGCAGGTTTTTTTTTTGGTCATGTAATCTTTAATTACAACCAGGAACAAGGTCTTTATAGATCATAAACACAATGGTAATTTGATCCCGCTGTCGTTTGCAAAGGTCAGCCATTTATATCAAACCCTTGTACCGTACTACATACCTGACCTGAGTCGACTCATGACACCTTTTTAAACCCTTTATTAAAAAGTTTTTTTCTGTGCTTCATATAACTTTTTAATAAGTTGCTGTTTTGTTTTTCCTTATTGAAGACAGTTTGCCTCCACCAGAAAACCTCAGCCTGTTATGGGTCCCAAACACTCCGTGTGTGAGTGTACACTGGAGAAAACCGTCTGGCTTGGGCACAAACTGTCAAGTGAACTATACTTTAGCAGTATATTATGAGGTGAGCCATTACTACAGTGATTCATTGTCAGCACAGAGCAAATATAAACGACTTCGCATTCTGATAGGAATTTAAAGCTAGCTTGTAAGAACACATCTGACATGGGTATGTTTTCGGTGCATCTTCCACTTCTGTTGTTTCTTAACCCCAGACCTATGTTGTATTCGTCAGCAGAAATGTCCTCCCAGGCAAAATGCTTCAAAAAAAATTAAAAAAGAGGAGTTGAGCTTTGAAGATTGCAATTTTAAAGAGGATGAACTATGTGTCAGCATAACAACAAATCCTAAGAACTGTGACAGTAAACTGGCCAGCAAAGAAGTATACAAAGACCTATCTCCACCGCCAGGTAACCAACAAACAGAGTGATTCACTTTTTCTAAAACCTATAATGCTAAATGTTCCAAAAGTTTAATGAGGAGTTGTACTGAGTTGGTTACTGCCAACTGCACTACCTCACTACCTCCCACACTGAGAGCTGTATATTCTATTACTTGCTCTTATTTTCATTTTATTTCTTTCGGTATTTTGTATTTTAGTTTTTTATACGTATAATGCTATTTAGCTTTTGTATTGATCTTGTGCAATGCAGAAATGTTACTGGATACCTTGAATTTCCCTCTGGGATTAATAAAAGTACCTACCTACCCACCCACCCACATAGAAAGGATGCGTTAAAGCGGACACAAACTGTGGTAAATTCTTAATAATCAGTGGATGAGTTTTGGGACAACGCTTGTTGTGTTTAATTTTGACACGTTCACTGTGTAAACGCAGTGTATCATTACTGAATGTGTTGAATGTTGTGAACAAATTCACAAGTTGTGTTCATCTTAAAAGTACATACTGTATAACTACAATGCCCTCCACGATTATTGGCACTCAGTGTAAAGATTAGTAAAAAGGGTTAGAAAAAAATCCATCTTTTGGTGAAGTAGTTTCATTTCGTGGGTGGTACAATGGTCAGCACTGTCATCTCATAGCAAGAAGGTTCTGGGTTCGAGCCCCGTGGCCGGTGAGGGCCTTTCTGTGCAGAGTTTGCATGTTCTCCCCGTGTCCACGTGGGTTTCCTCCGGGTGCTCCGGTTTCCCCCACAATCCAAAGACATGCAGGTTAGGTTAACTGGTGACTCTAAATTGACCGTAGATGTGAATGGTTGAGAGGAGAAAACTTCTATAATAATCCAGTAGAAGGCAACAGGAAACCACTACTGTAATTTGTCCCTAGAAACTCTCATGGAAGTCAGAGCAGCCATGTCACTGTAGTAATGTGCCAGAGAGACTGAGAGAGCTTCATCTCATCTCATCTCATTATCTGTAGCTGCTTTATCCTGTTCTACAGGGTCGCAGGCAAGCTGGAGCCTATCCCAGCTGACTACGGGCGAAAGGCGGGGTACACCCTGGACAAGTCGCCAGGTCATCACAGGGCTGACACATAGACACAGACAACCATTCACACTCTCATTCACACCTACGGTCAATTTAGAGTCACCAGTTAACCTAACCTGCATGTCTTTGGACTGTGGGGGAAACCGGAGCACCCGGATGAAACCCACACGGACACGGGGAGAACATGCAAACTCTGCACAGAAAGGCCCTCGCCGGCCACGGGGCTCGAACCCAGACCTTCTTGCTGTGAGGCGACAGTGCTAACCACTACACCACTGTGCCGCCCGAGCTTCATCTCACATTGAGAAAATAAGAAAAATCCAACCTTTAATGAAATACAGAGAAAAACAAATCCCTCATCAAGAAATAATTATGTTCAGCAAAAGCACATGTGCAATGGTCTCCCCAGGATCAAAATAAAGCCCTAACTTTTGGGTGGCTCACAAGACCATGTGCCATGCCAAAGGCGTATGGGGTGGTGTGGGGTGGGGGGAGGTTCCCCCTCTCCTTGGGGGGTTCCAGGGGTCATCCCCTGGAAATTTTTGAAAAAAAGGAGCCCATTTTCTGGGATCTGGTGCCATTTGGTGACTTTTAGGACCATTTTTTGGTGGTACTGACACGGTCACTTTTTATTGTTAACATGGTTGAACATTAGCTGTCAACTCCAAAATGAAAAAAGAAGTGAGAGAGCCAGGGTCCAGGGCAAAGCCTTGGTGGGGGGTCGGGGGGTGGGGGAGCCCCACCAGCTGAAAATGATTTTGCCAACTTTAAGAGGGAATTGGTGGCCTCAGGATGAATATTTAGTTTTCACCTTCTTGTTACTATTAATGGGGGAAAAAATGCTTCATGAGGACACCACATGTATTAACAAAACAATGGCAGGTAAACAATAACACATTTCAAAATAATCATGAAATGAAAGATGTGCAGTGATCACATTTCAATAAGTTTTCACCACAAAACTACATAAACACATCACTTCATAGGAAACCAGGAAACACAATTTGTGTTGCCACCAAGTCATTTCTAAAACAAGGTTTTAACTCAGTAAAAGTGAATGTGTTTGTAATTTATTGCTGCAGAGTTTGAGCTTTATTTTGCCCTTTATTTAATGAAAGAGTAAATAAATTATTATATCATTACAAAATTATCTGAATATAACACTGAGTAAATTTAATATTCTGTCCTATGTATTAAATATCATTTCTAAAATATTTATTCGAGTTTATAATGTTAAATACATTATTAGAAAGATAATATTAAAGGAATATAAAATTATTGAATTACTCAAAGTAATACCATCACCAAAAATCCCAAAACCATTATGACAGTGATGTATTAATAACTTCCAGTTATATAGTTATAGATTTATACATTTATGTGCTTATTTTTTTTATTTCCCGTCACCGACACAGACGAGCTCGGCTACTACTGTAACAATAATAAACACACCAAACACAGCATGCAAAGTTCCTGTTGAAAAAATATTTGGCTATGTATTTATGATAATGTATCTGTGGGACAGTTCAAAGAAACTATTTTACTTTAACTTAGGAACTTTGCAAATAGATCTAGTTGAGCTTAGATTAACTGAAACGAGGCATGTTTAACTTTTTTCAAACGTGATAAAATATAAAAATATACCTTCTCATGGACAGAAGTCTGTGCTGCAAACGTGGCCAAGAGTGATCCTGATGATGATCTCATTTTTTCAAGATCTTTGTGAGACTTTCTTTGCATGTGAAGTTCAACATCTCGAAGGTCTTGGTGTTTACCACTGATACTCGTGTTACAAACAGTGCATTGGAAATGGTGCTTGCTCGCTGAATCAGTGATAATGCATGGAGAGATTTTGGCCCAGTTGGAATTAAACTTCGTATCACACTTAGCATGCCGGCCCCGACATGTAAAAGCCCTCTGGGGAGAACACTGCATATGCCACTATTATTAGCACAGCTGGAAATGATAGTGAGCATAATGAAACTGAAGCATGTTTCCCATTTAAATTGGACATTTGTGAGTTGATTGGAGTGTGTAGGAACTTTCAAGCTGTAATCCATGACTTCCTGATTAACTGGGGGACAAATATGAGGTGACACAGAGGCCAAATTCCCTTTAGTCATCCATCAACATGGGAAAGATAAGAGAACACGCAAACCAAATGCCTGAGAAGTGTGTTGACCTTCATAAGTTGGGGAATGGTTAGAAAATAAATTAGCTACTCATTTGAAAATGTCCACTTTTACTGTTGGGGCAATAAAAAAAAAAAGTGGACACCAACTGGAACTGTTACAAACTTGCTTGGAAGAGGACCCAAGTTTATTTTTCCCTCAAAAAAATCCTCAAGGATCACTGTTGGTGAGTTACAAGAAAAAGTAAAATCTTGGGGTTTCCACGTCTCCAAAATCACCATCAGACGCCACCTCCATGCCAACAGATTATTTGGAAGTTCTGTCAGAAAAAAAGCCTTTTCTGTCATTTAACCACAAACGTAAGCGCCTGAAGTTTGCAAAACACTACTACAACTTTGACTGGAACCGTGTTCTCTGGTCTGATGTAACAAAAATGGAGCTTTTTGGCAATAAACACTCAAGGTGGGTTTGGCGTAAAAAGAAGGATGGCTATAATAAAAAGAACACGATCCCAACTGTAAAATATGGTGGAAGTTCTGTGATGTTTTGGGGCTGTTTTTCCTCCAAAGGCCCTGGAAACCTTGTTAGGGTACATGGTATCATGAAATACCAGGACATTTTAAATCAAAATCTGTCTGCTTCTGCCAGGAAACTAAAACTGGGTCGTCACTGGTTCTTCCAGCAGGACAATGATCTGAAGTATTTGTCCAAATCAACACACACAAATGTTTCACTGACCACAGACTCAAGCTTCTGCCCTGGCCATCTCAGTCCCCTGAGCTGAACCCAACTGAAAACCTGTGGGCTGAGCTGAAGATGAGCGAGCACAAGAGAAGGCCTCGGACCCTGGATGATCTAGACAGATTGTGTAAAGAGGAACGGTCTCAGATGTCCTGCTCTGTAACTCCAACCTTATAAAATGTTATAGGAGAAGTCAGTGCTGGCAAAGGGAGGTTGTACAAAGTATTAAATGCAGGGGTGCCAATAATAATACCACGTGTTGTTGTTGAAAATAATTATTTCTTGATGAGAGATTTGTTTTTCCTCTGAAAAAAATTACTTCAGTTAAAGGTTGGATTTTTCTCTTTTTTTCAGTGTGAGATGAAGCGACTTCACCAAAAGGTGGATTTTTTTCTAACCCTTTTTTTATTTATTTTTAAAAGGGGGGCCAGTAATCATGGAGGGCACTGTATGTGTAGAAAAAAGTGAATTCTTCCAACACCATTTTATTTAACATTGACACAAACTGGGTAAACTAGAGCTCTACGCATAATTTGTGTAATTTTTTACACAGTCCTCCTAAGAGTATAAAAGAATGTTAATAAACCTGTTGAGGTTCTGTGAATAATTACGTCATTCGCTTACATAATTGTCATTTCTTGTGTGCAAAGACACTGTATTGACTGCCATCTTGTATTACAGCCTTAGTGAAGAACTTCAGTTGTGTTTATTATGCTCGTACAAAGATGAACTGCACATGGACTGTCGAAAATAGCCGTAACATTAGCCTCTTTTACAGGTGAGATCTGGCTTAAATAATGCCTTGGTGTTTTTCATTCTTGTTCTTTATTTTAGGTTTTATTTTGAAGTCTTTATTCGAGCTTTTTGTATTTGTAGCAGCATAGATTTCTTGTTGTTGTCGTCCCCCCGAACACCAGTGGACTAATAAATGCATTGTCCAATAGGGAAGAGGAAAAAAACAATGGCACCCTAAAGCCTTGTAGGTTCTATTTATCTGATGGACCCATGAAGACAGGCTGTCACCTGGATGATGAAGTCCTTAAGCTTGAAGCAAAGGTTTACTTTGTCATCAGTGGAACTGCAGAAAATCACACGATTAGCAACAACAGTTTTATAATAGATTTACGCTCAGGTAGGTATTTTCCTTCTACCCTCTCTCTCTGAAGTTTGTCAATTTATATTGTTAGTTTGTCCTACTGACCAATTTTAGTACCTGCCTTGTGAGTTTTTAGAAAAAATATTACATAAGTCATGTATGCCTATATATTGAAAATTACTCTAAACATAAAAGATTAGGGACAGAAACCGTGTTAAAACCCTACTGGACATTTATTCGATTTTTAACATTTTGTATTTTCTATGTGCACAAACCAATACAAAGTGAGTGGTGTGTGTGTGTGTGTGTGTGTGTGTTGGTTTTTTTTAAATGCCTTTCATCACCTATTAAAATTCTCACATTTTCCACTGGCTATTCTCTCTTTTATTTAGCAGTGAAACCGCCTAAGCCTAGGATCAGCATCAGACAGGAAGATGAACGTCTCCGTTTTGAAATAAGCATTCCAGATTATCTACCACCGCATTGTTGGAAATACAAGTACATGTACATCAAATGCAGTGACGTGGTAAGACACTGGTGTTGTGTGTGCTTTCTGCTGATCAATGTGAAATATCTCATCTCATTATCTCTAGCCGCTTTATCCTGTTCTACAGGGTCGCAGGCAAGCTGGAGCCTATCCCAGCTGACTACGGGCGAAAGGCGGGGTACACCCTGGACAAGTCGCCAGGTCATCACAGGGCTGACACATAGACACAGACAACCATTCACACTCACATTCACACCTACGGTCAATTTAGAGTCACCAGTTAACCTAACCTGCATGTCTTTGGACTGTGGGGGAAACCGGAGCACCCGGAGGAAACCCACGCGGACACGGGGAGAACATGCAAACTCTGCACAGAAAGGCCCTCGCCGGCCACGGGGCTCGAACCTGGACCTTCTTGCTGTGAGGCGACAGCGCTAACCACTACACCACCGTGCCGCCCAATGTGAAATAAGAACAGCAAACATGTACTACTACATACATAAAACACACTGCCTTATTGGACACACACTTGACAGCCTGTATAATTTGAAAAACCTTTTCACTGGGTATTCATTAAAATGGTCCTATGCTAAATGATTATGAGATGTATTAATTTGTGTGTTTACTTCAACAGCATGCAGTGGATCTACACTCACTGATCACTTTGAAAGGGATACCTGTATATCTGTTCATTTATTCAGTTATCCAATCAACCAACCATGTGGTAGCAGCACAATGGATACATTCATGCAGATACAGGTCAAGAGCTTCTGTTAATGTTCACATTAAACATCAGAAAGAACAAAAATGGGATCTCCATGACTCTGTGGCATGGTAATTGGTGCCAGATTGGGCTGGTTTGAGTATTTCAGAAACCGCTGATCTCCTGGGATCTTCACAAACAACAGTGTCTGGAGTTTACACAGAACGGTGTAAAAAAAAAAAAGTGGATCTGTAGGCTGAAAGTGCTGTTGAGAGAGTTCAGAAGAGAATGACCAGACTGATCTGAGCTGACAGGAAGTCTCCAGTATCTCAAAGAAGCACTCTTTATTTACAACCGTGGTGAGCAGAAAAGCATCTCAGAATGCACACCACATCAAAACTTGAGGTGGATGAGCTACTGTACAACAACAGAGGACCACATCGGGTTCCACTCCTGTTAGCCAAAAACAAGAATCTGAGGCTATTATGGGTGCAGGCTCGCCAAACTGGACAAAGACCGGGTGATTTTTATTCTAATCTTCAACTGTCCTGTTTAGGTGAGTCTGTGCCCTTGATAGCCTCAGATTTTATTCTTTGCCAACAGGAGTGGAACCTGATGTGGTCTTCTGCTGTTGTACTGTAGAATATCCACCGCAAGGTTTGATTTTTTTTTTCTGTTCACCATGTTTGTAAAGGGTCAAGTCAAGTTTATTTGTATAGCGCTTTTAACAATAAGCATTGTCACAAAGCAGCTTTACAGAATTTGAACGACTTAAAACATGAGCTAATTTTATCCCTAATCTATCCCCAATGAGCAAGCCTGTGGCGACGGTGGCAAGGAAAAACTCCCTCAGACGACATGAGGAAGAAACCTCGAGAGGAACCAGACTCAAAAGGGAACCCATCCTCATTTGGGCAACGACAGACATGACTATAACATTAACAGTTTTAACATGAAGTCAGTTTCATTGATGTTATAACTCTTTATGGATGGAAACTTGAGTGCCAAACTGTTCATGACAACTGCAGTCCTAAAGTTAGCGAGTCAACTGGAGTCCTCAGCCATAAAAGCATTACTGTAAGTGTCCAGAGCGTCTTCCAGGTGTGACTTTCAACTGTCCATACGGGGCCGTCCTCCACAGGACAGATGCGATGAGGCTCCAACCAGACACAGGGCACCAGGATGGATCAGGCAGGTCTGAGGAGCAGAAGAGGTCAGCATCTCGATCCCAGGACCGACATGTAACTCAGAGGGACAGATTTGGGGGGGAACACAGGTTGTTAGGTATGCCCCATGTCACCTCAATAAGTAGGAACAGTATACATATTGCACTGAGTACAAGCAGGGACTCCAGCAACTAACTATGACAGCATAACTAAAAGGGGAGAGCCAGAAGGTAACACTGTGTGATTATATGAGTTACTATATCGTTCCGGACAGCTCAAAGCATTTTGGCCATTTTCCTCTGACCTCTCTTACCAACAAGGCATTTCCACCCACAGAACTGTCGCTCACTCATTGTCTTTTGTTTTACACACCATTCTATGTAAATGCTAGAGACTGTTGTGTGTAAAAACCCCAGGAGATCAGCAGTTTCTAAAATACTCAAATCAGTCCATCTGATGCCTAGATTAGATTAGATTAGATTAGATTAGATTAGATTAGATAAAACTTTATTGATCCCTTTGGGAGGGTTCCCTCAGGGAAATTAAGATTCCAGCAGCATCATTACAGATAAACATAGAAAATAAATAGGGAAAACTTCTAGATAAATTAAAATAAATTATTTACATATACAAATATAAAAAGGGAGACACGGTGGTGTAGTGGTTAGCGCTGTCGCCTCACAGCAAGAAGGTCTGGGTTCGAGCCCCGTGGCCGGCGAGGGCCTTTCTGTACGGAGTTTGCATGTTCTCCCCGTGTCCGCGTGGGTTTCCTCCGGGTGCTCCGGTTTCCCCCACAGTCCAAAGACATGCAGGTTAGGTTAACTGGTGACTCTAAATTGACCGTAGGTGTGAATGTGAGTGTGAATGGTTGTCTGTGTCTATGTGTCAGCCCTGTGATGACCTGGCGACTTGTCTAGGGTGTACCCCGCCTTTCGCCTGTAGTCAGCTGGGATAGGCTCCAGCTTGCCTGCGACCCTGTAGAACAGGATAAAGCGGCTACAGATAATGAGATGAGATGAGAAGATATGGGGGGGGGCGGTGGCAGGAGAGATATTGCACTTTATATTGCACATTGTCTGGTATTGCTTATTGTTAGGCTAGGCTACTGTTCCTTCCCATCCTCTGTCCTCCTGTTACCCCTCCTCCCCCCCCAGAGAGGAGTTGTACAGTCTGATGGCGTGAGGGACAAAAGAGTTTTTGAGTCTGTTCGTCCTCCACTTGGGAAGGAGCATTCTGTCACTGAACAGGCTCCTCTGGTTGCTGATGACGGTGTGCAGAGGGTGACTGGCATCGTCCATGATGTTCAATAGTTTGTCCATAGACCTCTTCTCTGCCACTGTCACCAGAGAGTCCAGCTTCTTGCCGACCACAGAGCCGGCCCGCCTGATCAGTTTGTCCAGCCTGGATGTGTCCTTCTTGGATGTGCTGCCCCCCCAGCACACCACGGTGTAAAACAGGACACTGGCGACCACAGACTGATAGAACATCCACAGGAGTTTCCTGCAGATGTTAAGACCACAGCCTCCTAAGGAAGTATAGCCTGCTCTGTCCCTTCCTGTATAAGTGTTTGGTGTTGCAAGTCCAGTCCAGCTTGCTGTCCAGCCACAGCCTGAGGTACTTGTAGGAATCCACAGCCTCCACCTCGACTCCCTCGATCAGAACTGGTCATGACCTTGGTCTGGATCTCCCAAAGTCACTGACCAGCTCCTTGGTCTTTGAGGTGTTGAGCTGCAGATGGTTCCTGTTGCACCACACAGCAAAGTCCCTCACCAGGCTCCTATACTCCTCCTCTCTGTCGTCACTGATGCACCCAACGATGGCTGTGCCATTGGCAAACTTCTGAATGTGACACAGCTCTGAGTTGTAGCAGAAGTCCGTGGTGTACAGGGTGAAGAGAAGAGGGGCCAGCACCGTGCCCTGGGGTGCTCCGGTGATGCTAATCACAGTGTCAGATGTGATGTCCTTCAGCCTGACATACTGCGGCCTGTCAGTGAGGTAGCTGGAGGTCCAGGTGACCAGGTAGGGGTCCACTCGCATCCTGTTCAGTTTGTCCTGAAGCAATAGGGGCTGGATGGTGTTGAAGGCACTCGAGAAGTCCAAGAAGAGGATCCTCACTGTGCCATTTCCCTTATCCAGATGCGAGTGGGCTTGGTGTAGCAGGTAGAGGATGGTGTCTTCCACACCATCACCTGCCCGGTACGCAAACTGCAGACAGTCCTGGGCATGTTGTACCTGGGGGCTGAGGAAGAGTCGCTCCAACGTCTTCATCAGATGTGAAGTGAGTGCCACTGGTCGGAAGTCGTTCAGCTCGCTGGGCCGATTCTTTTTGGGAACTGGAACGATGCATGATGTCTTCCAGAGGGTGGGCACTCTCCAGAGGACATCCATGCTATGATCAAAGTCAACTCTGTTCCTTCTCTCTGATGTTTGATGTGAACTTTACTTGAAGCTCTTGATTTGTATCTGTATGGGGTTTTTTTTTGTATTGTGCTGCTGTCACATGATTGATTAGATACAGCACCCCCATAATTATTGGCACCCCTTCTAAAGATTAGTAAAAAGATGAAGTCGCTTCATCTCGCACTGAAAAAATGAGAAAAATCCAACCTTTTATTTGAAATAAATGTATTCAGAGAAAAACAAATCCCTCATCAAGAAATAATTATTTTCAACAAAAACACATGCCACTATTATTGGCACCCCTACATTTAATACTTTGTTCAACCTCCCTTTGCCAGTAAAACAGCACTGACTCTTATATAACATTTTATAAGATTGGAGATACAGAGCAGGGCATCTGAGGCCATTCCTCTTTACACAGTCTCTCCACATCATCCAGGGTCCTCGGCCCTTTCTTGTGCTCGCTCTTCTTCAGCTCAGCCCACAGGTTTTCAATGGGGTTCAGGTTTGGGGACTGAGACAGCCACTGTAACTGCAAGAATGTACAGGTGTTCCTAATAAAGTGGACAGTGAGTGTACTTTGTTCTTGTAGCTGCATACCTTTCCAGATTGCTCTACTGAATAATTTGTAGTAGATACGGAATAATATACTTTAAGAATAAACTCTCGCTTTTAGATCTCAGAATTACTGTAGGTAACAAACTTGACACACCAAACCTTTTCAACTATTTGCATGACAGTGTTTGTGTATTGATGTGTAGACAGAAGAGTTAAAAGAAGAAAAATCGACATCTGTGGACTACGACGCAGCCTGCAAGTACACTGTTCGAGGGAAGGTCATTTACTCTCAGTACTGTGGGGGGTACCAGGATGTTGAGAGTGACGTGAGCGAACCTGAGTATTATGGTATTATGGACTTCTACATTTCTCAAAACACCAAATCACTACAATTTGGACTATAGTTAATATTCTAGTTAAGATTCTGCTTCTACAATGATCTGTTCATCAAAGCCAAAATCAAAATTTGTTTCAGGTCTATTTTTTAGGCTTGCTATGGTTTTGGCTGTAGTTTAAGATTTCTATACCTTTATTTCTAATCAGATAATAGATTCTGACTACTTTGATAAAGTAAATGAAAAGCAAATCCCTTTTTTCTGCAGGTGAGGATGGTGACCCAAATTTGGCATTTAAAGTTGCTATGATAATCACCCCTTTAATAGTGTGCTGCTGTCTCATTGCAGCTATTGTGCTGTTTAGGAGGTAATTATCATTATTTATTCTGTATTTGTTTACTTTGTGCATTAAGTCAGCATTTTAATAGTTTAGTTAAAATGAGTGGTACAGTACTTCACTGGCCTTCATGTCCTTTGAAAATATTATTTAGATATTATTTTCTTTACTTCTAAGTGCCATGAAAAAGTGGAAACATCTCTGTTTTTCGAGAACCCTCACTTTTTCTAGACAAGACAGCTATAATGGTTCTTATTGTTTAATGCAAATATTTATTATTGTATCAATGTTTCCACAGAAACAAGGATATCATTCTCCCAAAGATTCCTGAACCGTCCCTGTTTTTCAAGGATATGCTTAACAGTACTACTGATGGACTTTCAAAGGTAAGCACCTCAAAGTAACAGACAGATAAACAAGAAAAACGTAACATTTCTGTTGAACCACTTGTATCCTTTCTGTGTTGCACCACAGAACCTGGGTGGAGGAAAACTCTATGTGCCTGTTAAAGAAGTTGTGGCAAGTGGAGTGAGCCTGGAACCAAAATCTATCCTTTTACACCCAAACCATGATACCTGCATCTAATGCTGTGCTCTGAAAATGGCCAGTAGTGGACTGACAATGTGACAAAGTCTGGCTCTGATTTCTAGCAGCTTAGTCGTAAATCTATACGCAACACTTGCCTTTTAAGAGCTACTTAGCTTTGTGCACGCCTTCATTCTTCATACTAGCTAAAGGACTGTCTTGCATTCACAACTGTAGACTGTGAGCGACTCAGCGTTTGTATGAGCTCATGTATGAATAAGGAAGTCATGGCGACATTTCTTAACAAGCTCAGCAACAACAGGCACTGGGTTCTGAAAATGTCCTGAAAATATTCAGTAAAGAAAGATAGATGATGTGCCTGCAAAAGCATTACTCAGGAGTATAGATACAATTCCCCACTTGGGTAACGATGGAAATGGAAACGGGTAACTTTGTAAATAAAAGGACACTGAACGTAGACCGTTAGCCACCTTTCGTCATCTGTAACTCTTCTGTACATAAGTGTCCATTACAATCTAAGATTATATGGATGTATAGTGTTCATAGGAATATCTGTAAATATTGACATACAGAAAGGTTTTCTACATAGTTTGCTCTGTAAATAAAAAGAATATTGTTAACTATGGTCATGAGTTAATGGTGTTTTAATCCGTTACTGTTTTTTGACCAGGCATGATTTATATAACCCCACAAGCTCCTACCTATTATTCAATTACTCATGAAGAAATGTTAACTCACTAACTACCATTATTTATTCATTAACTACTATGAAAATAAAAGCAAAAAGCATGCAGGTACAAGAGTGAAGACTGGAATTCTGGACTTGCCCCTGGGTCTTGGGACGAAACCATGAGGAAGTAGACATTTTCAAGTTTAATTTGAATGCATCTTTTCCGCATCACCATAAACAAACCATTTTGTACATAATACCCCAAGACAACTAAACAGCTCCACAAGATGGTGCTTAGTTTACAGTAGAAATGCTCTGTCTTGATTAGAAGGCAAAAATACTTTGATTTCTGTAAAAACCCATGACTCCAAGCTACTGGTAGATACAAGTCAGTATTTATTCACAAGCAGACAGCCATTGTGTACATTTATTTGAGTTAAATGGCTTTATGAGACTCAGTGGTTAGGAATATATGACCGTCCCAAAGAAACATCCATCCGTTATCTGTAGCTGCTTATCCTGTCCTACAGGGTCGCAGGCAAGCTGGAGCCTATCCCAGCTGACTATGGGCGAAAGGCGGGGTACACCCTGGACAAGTCGCCAGGTCATCACAGGGCTGACACAGAGACACAGACAACCATTCACACTCACATTCACACCTACGCTCAATTTAGAGTCACCAGTTAACCTAACCTGCATGTCTTTGGACTGTGGGGGAAACCAGAACACCCGGAAGAAACCCATGCAGACACAGGGAGAACATGCAAACTCCACACAGAAAGGCCCTCGCCAGCCACTGTGCTCGAACCCAAGACCTTCTTGCTGTGAGGTGACAGTGCTGACCACTACACCACCATGCTGCCTCCAAAGAAACATAATGGGTGATTTTACCAGTGAGTAACAAATGAAGAACTTAATATCAACTAATTATAGGAAAGTGAACTAGACTGTAGCACTGGACATACCTATTGAAGAGGTTGTGCTATACATTAGGTTTCTATCATAGGCCATAAAATGATCATTTCTAGCTTTCCATCAAAATAGTTAAAAGGAACAGCTGATACAGATGAATCACAAATGTTACAGGTTTCAGTCTGATTTCTTCAACCATGGCCGATACTACAAACAGAGTTACTACCAAAGAGTATCGGGTTTTAAATTGTATGGAGTGCTACAGTGGTGCTTGAAAGTTTGTGAACCCTTTAGAATTTTCTGTATTTCTACATAAATATGACCTAAAACATCAGATTTTCATATAAGTCCTAAAAGTAGATAAAGAGAACCCAGTTAAACAAATGAGACAAAAATATTATACTTGGTCATTTATTTATTGAGGAAAATGATCCAATATTACATATCTGTGAGTGGCAAAAGTATGTGAACCATTGCTTTCAGTATCTGGTGTGATCCCCTTGTGCAGCAATAACTGCAACTAAACGTTTGCGGTAACTGTTGATCAGTCCTGCACACCAGCTTGGAGGAATTTTAGTTCATTCCTCTGTACAGAACAGCTTCAACTCTGGGATGTTGGTGGGTTTCCTCACATGAACTGCTCACTTCAGGTCCTTCCACAACATTTCGATTGGATTAAGGTCAGGACTTTGACTTGGCCATTCCAAAACATTAACTTTATTCTTCTTTAATCATTCTTTGGTAGAACGACTTGTGTGCTTAGGGTTGTTGTCTTACTGCATGACCCACCTTCTCTTGAGATTCAGTTCATGGACAGATGTCCTGACCTTTTCCTTTAGAATTCACTGTCATAATTCAGAATTCATTGTTCCATCAATGATGGCAAGCCGTCCTGGCCCAGATGCAGCAAAACAGGCCCAAACCATGATACTACCACCACCATGTTTCACAGATGGGATAAGGTTCTTATGCTGGAATGCAGTGTTTTCCTTTCTCCAAACATAACACTTCTCATTTAAACCAAAAAGTTCTATTTTGGTCTCATCCGTCCACAAAACATTTTTCCAATAGCCTTCTGGCTTGTCCACGTGATCTTTAGCAAACTGCAGACGAGCAGCAATGTTCCCTTTGGAGAGCAGTGGCTTTCTCCTTGCAACCCCCCCATGCACACCATTGTTGTTCAGTGTTCTCCTGATGGTGGACTCATGAACATTAACATTAGCCAATGTGAGAGAGGCCTTCAGTTGCTTAGAAGTTACCCTGGGGTACTTTGTGACTTCGCCGACTATTACACGCCTTGCTCTTGGAGTGATCTTTGTTGGTCAACCACTCCTGGGGAGGGTAACAATGGTCTTGAATTTCCTCCATTTGTACACAATCTGTCTGACTGTGGATTGGTGGAGTCCAAACTCTGTAGAGATGGTTTTATCACCTTTTCTAGCCTGATGAGCATCAACAACGCTTTTTCTGAGGTCCTCAGAAATCTCCTTTGTTCGTGCCATGATACACTTCCACAAACGTGCTGTGAAGATCAGACTTTGATAGATCCCTGTTCTTTAAATAAAACAGGGTGCCCACTCACACCTGATTGTCATCCCGTTGATTGAAAACACCTGACTCTAATTTCACCTTCAAATTAACTACTAATCCTAGAGGTTCACATACTTTTGCCGCTCACAGATATGTAATATTGGATCATTTTCCTCAATAAATAAATGACCAAGGATAATATTTTGTCTCCTTTGTTTAATTGGGTTCTCTTTATCTACTTTTAGGACTTGTGTGAAAATCTGATGATGTTTTAGGTCATATTTATGCACAAATATAGACAATTCTAAAGGGTTCACAAACTTTCAAGCACCACTGTAGTTATTAGCTAGCTAGAGTGTTTTCAAACTGCACAGGTGCAGCAGATATGGTACTAATAACAGATTCTGAATGTCATGTCATACAGATCTATAATATAAACTAATTTCTTGAATAGTAAAATATGGACTTGCATAATGTTGAAAGAAGGATAAATCTCAGTGTCAGCTGTCTTGAGTCTGGAAACCAAACCTAATTCTTCATCCAACAGGAACTCCCAAATTTGCACTTCATGTTTTGACTTCCTGCTTAATTTAGCTTCTATTCTGTCCTGGAACATAGATCTCCAAGCTTATGATGAGCTGATAATAATGTGGCTTATGCAGTGCATGGGATAGATCCATTCTGTGGTCAAAGAAATGGATGTTTTCCATCCTGAATAAAGCTATTATGGTGTAATCAGTCTCCAAAGTGGCTATTTCCTTGGCTGTCCTTCCTTAATGACTATGCGCTCATGACTTACTGAACCACTCCTTTATGTTGCGCATTTTCTATACAGTATTTCTCAGCGTAGGTTAGTTTGTCTCATCTCATTATCTCTAGCCGCTTTATCCTGTTGCCATGTTCTGTATTTCTGTCTTATGTGGTTAAACATAAATAAATAAATCATCAGGAATGGTGAGTATGATTAGAGGTGAGGATTGATACGAGTTTTCATTTTTCTCAGTGTAGTTTAGTTTGTAGATGCTAAAAATCTGAACTAGTTATGTGTGTGTGTTGCTGTGTGCTCTATTTATATGTCTTCTGTGGTTATCAATAGGAATGGTATGATGAGTGGCGAAGATGGAGGGACAAAAATCTAACCCTGAAGTGATCATGACTAGGCCCTACTCACAGCTATCCATGTCCAGATATCCAAGAAGGCATAAGTAAACCATCTCAGGA
Source organism: Neoarius graeffei (assembly GCF_027579695.1). Classification (NCBI taxonomy): domain Eukaryota; kingdom Metazoa; phylum Chordata; class Actinopteri; order Siluriformes; family Ariidae; genus Neoarius; species Neoarius graeffei. The sequence goes on along the minus strand of NC_083569.1, from coordinate 52,815,486 downwards.
GAAAAACAAGAAGGGACAGCTTTGTTTCCCTTGACATGCCCAGTGGGCAGCACGGCGGCACGAGTAGTGTTGCAGCCTCACAGCTATCTATCATCCCTATCTAGTCAGTAGGTGTGCAAAGGGGTTAATAAACTGTTGAATTGAAATTAAATGATTTATAAATGACTACATGGTGTTTAAATCTTAAATATAGACAAAAATAAAATATGACATTGTAATATGACATAGCAGTTATTCAAAATGGGATGAAAAGGGATTTTACAAGCTTTATCTTTATTTGTTTGTTTTTGTTGTTTAAGGGAGGTATTCTTGGTTGCCCCTTCAAATAGATTTCTAAACACTGCCGTGTCAAATTAGTTAATGAACGCCTGTACTCCAGTACAGATGCTTTCAGAAAGTTTCAAGTTCAGCCTAAAATTTTGTTGAACAGTCTTTTAGCTTATGGAATGCTATTGTACAGACATGTATCATGTCAATTTTACAGCCACATCCCTTTAGAGAACTACAAGAACCACAGTATAAGAAGCAGAAGACTTGCTATAGAATATTGCTTGCTACATTTGGAATGAAATATGATTTCAGCTCTATTTTAGAATAAGAATCATTTTAAAAATAAAGCTGAATGAAAGCTAATATTAGTCTTAATGTGATAGGAACAGTGAGTATATCTGAGCCCAGAATCAGTCAATATGGAGCTCTTGCAGTCACGTGACCGAATCCCGGCTGGAATGTAAACAGCCGCCATCTTGTCGGTCAACAACACAGCTGAATATTGTTGCACTCATATACAGAATGGATCAATTTCAACCGACGGACTACACGGCTCATTTTTCTAATGAACAGATAACTAGATTTATGTCTAAAATAAACGACCTACAGATTAGTGACCCTTATCGATTACCGGACGTAGTTTTCACGACCGTGTCAGTGGATATTGAACTGCCAGAGGTGGAATACCCAGATGTGTATAATTACCTCATTAACTTTCCTTCGCTGTTCAGTGGTGAAGCACTGCGTGCTTATAAATCTCTGGACAGTTATCTTTACAGAAATTCAGGATTTGTCAGCCCCCCTCAGATGTGGCATCTTGTAAACAAGAAAATAATCCTCATTGGACGGGTAAGTCACTTAAGTATTGAGTACTAGTACTGATACTAGATATATCAGTAGTATCTAGTATAGCACTGACCAGGCGATTATGGTTGAATATTTTATATTATCAGTTAGATCAAGTATCAGTAGTCTATCACTATTACTGTATATATGGTATACCTGGGCAGCACGGTGGTGTAGTGGTTAGCGCTGTCGCCTCACAGCAAGAAGGTCCGGGTTCGAGCCCCGTGGCCGAAGAGGGCCTTTCTGTGCGGAGTTTGCATGTTCTCCCCGTGTCCGCGTGGGTTTCCTCCGGGTGCTCCGGTTTCCCCCACAGTCCAAAGACATGCAGGTTAGGTTAACTGGTGACTCTAAATTGACCGTAGGTGTGAATGTGAGTGTGAATGGTTGTCTGTGTCTACAGTATGTGTCAGCCCTGTGATGACCTGGCAACTTGTCCAGGGTGTACCCCGCCTTTCGCCCGTAGTCAGCTGGGATAGGCTCCAGCTTGCCTGCGACCCTGTAGGACAGGATAAAGCGGCTAGAGATAATGAGATGAGATGGTATACCTGATAGCAGCAATCCATTTTGCACGCCTGTCAGGGTCCCGTGGCAGCCTATGAAACTTTCTTCCCGATTTCTGACCTCTCCTGTTGTGGCATTTATATGCCATACAACTCTCCGGCATTGTGGCACGGTAATATTTGCAGATTTGGGTGAAAAACAACGAAAGTCAGTGTCGGTAAATTGCGATGGCGGAAATATGGCGTTTGACCGACAAGATGGCGTCTGTTTACAATCTGGATCGGCTGTGACGTCACATGCAAGTGGACTATAGTATGTAAGATTATCACAGAAGGGTAGCACGGTGGTGTAGTGGTTAGCACTGTTGCCTCACAGCAAGAAGGTTCTGGGTTCGAGCCCAGTGGCCGATGGGGGCCTTTCTGTGTGGGTTTCCTCCGGGTGCTCCGGTTTCCCCCAAAGACATGCAGGTTAGGTTAACTGGTGGCTCCAAATTGACCGTGGGTATGAATGCGAGTGTGAATGGTTGTTTGTCTCTATGTGTCAACCCTGCGATGATCTGGTGACTTGTCCAGGGTGTACCCTGCCTCTCGCCCATAGTCAGCTGGGAAAGGCTCCAGCTTGCCTGCGACCCTGTACAGGAAAAGCGGTAATGGATGGAGGTTGTCACACATTATTGGCAAATTGCTGCTGATAAGATACTGAGCTTGCATAAGTCAGTACCCACACCTTATAATAATAAAAAATCTTTTTAAATTACCTATATTTTAACTTGCTCCCAAATAATAATTCAGGAAGGTTACAAGCCACAGGGTACAGTTGAAAGTTTACCAGTTCCTCTTCCTCTTATTGTTACATGAGAATCAGCCAGTTGGCTGTATAACAAACAAAGATAGTGGGAATGTAAAGGGCAAAAGTAGGCCCATATGCACAGTATGAGTCCTGACAGAGATCTCGAAACAAAGGGGGTAGAGAAGTAGATATATTTCTGTTGGGAAAATGTTGCTACATCAAGAATAAAGAAAGACTTTGATGAAACTAGGATGATTAATTACTAAGACAAGATGATGGAACATGCATCTAACAGGAGTAAGCTTTCTCAGGGCAATTTCTAGTCTGTTTAGCATAACTTAAACATAACCCCCAAATATTTAACACAAATTTATGTTCAAACCCCATCTGAAAAGGTGTCATATGAAACATGGCCACTGCACAAATGTACAATGAAATTTAGTTTATCATAGGAGAGCAAAGCCGCTGCATACATGTGCGTTGCCACTCTTGGGCACTTCAGCTCAAGGCCATCCAGTGGCGGCTGGTGAAAAAAATTCTTGGTGGTGCTGGTGTGTGCCAATAGATTTCCCTGCCTAGTCCAGTATAAGCATTCAAATGAACAGTCAGAAAATGACAACAATTCCACAATAATAATTTAATTTCCTTCTCAAAATCAGCAGTTTCACAGATAAAGTAAATTAGCAATTTACAGCTATATTAGGCTCCGATTATGCTTTGGAAAGGAACGGTATCAAATACAATACTCAAGTTCTTGAGAGAAGTTTACAGAAGATTTCAGTTGAATCTATACAAAAGTGTGTGTGTGTGTGTGTGTGTGAGAGAGAGAGAGAGAGAGAGAGAGAGAGAGGTGGTGTGTGTCTGATTCTAAAGTGAGTGTAAGATTTCTGTGTGAGAGAGTGACTATGAAATGGTGTGTGTGTGTGTGTGTGTGTGTGTGTGTGTGTGTGTGTGTGAGAGTGTGAAATGAAATGGTGTGTGTGTGTGTGTGTGTGTGTGTGTGTGTGTGTGTGTGTGTGTGTGTGTGTGTGTGTGTGTGTGAGAGTGACTATGAAATGAGGTGTGTGTGTGAGAGTGACTATGAAATGAGGTGTGTGTGTGTGTGTGTGAGAGAGAGAGAGAGAGAGAGAGAGAGTGACTATGAAATGAGGTGTGTGTGTGTGTGTGTGTGTGTGTGTGTGTGTGTGTGTGTGTGTGTGAGAGAGAGAGTGACTATGAAATGAGGTGTGTGTGTGTGAGAGAGAGAGAGTGACTATGAAATGAGTTGTGTGTGTGTGTGTGTGTGTGTGTGAGAGAGTGTGAAATGAAATGGTGTGTGTGTGTGTGTGTGTGTGTGTGTGTGTGTGTGTGTGTGTGTGTGTGTGTGTGTGAGAGAGAGTGACTATGAAATGAGGTGTGTGTGTGTGAGAGAGTGACTATGAAATGAGGTGTGTGTGTGTGAGAGAGAGTGACTATGAAATGAGGTGTGTGTGTGTGTGTGTGAGAGAGAGAGAGAGAGAGAGAGAGAGAGTGACTATGAAATGAGGTGTGTGTGTGTGTGTGTGAGAGAGAGAGAGAGAGAGAGAGAGTGACTATGAAATGAGGTGTGTGTGTGTGTGTGTGTGAGAGAGAGAGAGAGAGAGAGAGACTATGAAATGAGGTGTGTGTGTGAGAGAGAGAGAGAGAGAGAGAGAGAGAGAGAGTGACTATGAAATGAGGTGTGTGTGTGTGTGTGTGTGTGTGTGTGTGTGTGTGTGTGTGTGTGTGCAGGGCCGGAGTGGGCCCTGTTTTCAGTCCGGGAGTTTAATTCACATTCAGGCCACTTTGAAATGGAGGAGGAATTTGAGTACATTAAAAAAGATAAAACAAATAACTGTTCTTTCAAAATGCTTTTTATTTGGTTTAAATTCAGGTAAACTTCACTTCACTTTAAAAATATAGGTTATAATTCAAATTAACATAAAACGAAAGATAAAAATTAAGAATAAAAGTTGTTTGTACAGTTATTTAACCAATCAAACTGCTGGTGTTCGAGATGTATGTTGTTCGTCGTTCTCTGCATTACTTTAGGGTTAATAAAACTTCCATTACGCGGTAGTTTAATGACCACAAACGTAATGCAGAGACCGACGAACGATTTCATCTAGTATGAGACGGGGCTCCACTTAAAATTGGATGGTGTGTGGCCGCGTGTCTAATCCGCATATACATTTATCTGTGTCACCAACATGTCCCAAAGTTCCTTAGTGAAAATATTTGAAAACACATCCAAAGGACATGCATCTTCAGAAATCGGCATCTTCGGCCCGGGTGTGGGAATGAACTTTTACGTCGGGGGTGAAATCCAGCTGACTGCCACTCCAAATAGCAAAGCAGCGAGTATGGCTGATTGTTTCGCGTTATTTAAGACGAATTACACAACACATTTTTAGTCACATAGTCTTAAAATAGGGGCGGCACGGTGGTGTAGTGGTTAGCGCTGTCGCCTCACAGCAAGAAGGTCCTGGGTTCGAGCCCCGTGGCCGGCGAGGGCCTTTCTGTGCAGAGTTTGCATGTTCTCCCCGTGTCCGCGTGGGTTTCCTCCGGGTGCTCCGGTTTCCCCCACAGTCCAAAGACATGCAGGTTAGGTTAACTGGTGACTCTAAATTGAGCGTAGGTGTGAATGTGAGTGTGAATGGTTGTCTGTGTCTATGTGTCAGCCCTGTGATGACCTGGCGACTTGTCCAGGGTGTACCCCGCCTTTCGCCCGTAGTCATCTGGGATAGGCTCCAGCTTGCCTGCGACCCTGTAGAAGGATAAAGCGGCTAGAGATAATGAGATGAGATGAGTCTTAAAATAACGAAAGCACCCATCTCGCGTGCATTTGAACCAATACTTGTGCATTACATGCCGCATACGCCTCGAAAATAATGGCAAATCAGCAATGCTGGGTACTCAGCAACCGGCAGATAAAGCGTGAGGGCGCATTAGGCAACTCAAAAATGGTTAAATGAAATGTAGGCTAAAGCAAGTGTTCGATTCTGCTTAGAATATTGGCATACGCATACACCTCTTCTAAGTTATATATTTAACAACAATCATTTAACATCAAATATGACTTCTAGGCCTATGTGTTCATAACCACAATGTGCGCACGCCTGTGGAAATGCACGGTGTGACAGCGAGATGAAATAGGCTGGATGAGGAAATAACGCGCAACAGCACATTTGGGACCTGTTCATCTAAAATTGTTAATAACTGGGATGTAAAGCAATGTCCGGTTCTTCTTAGAATTAAGACATACACCACATCTATACCGTGTAAATTGCGAGATTTCACATGACATCAAAAAGCTGAATTGACATCGCAAACTATCGACACATTATAGGCCTAGCATAGACTGATAAAATCGACAAACAGGGTTATCATACTCCATATCTTTCGTAACCTACCAGCTGGTCTTGAGAACATATC